>NW_025813485.1:15050523-15359304 GCF_021976095.1 Xenia sp. Carnegie-2017 | reverse complement strand
CTACAGATATAGCTAAAGTTGATAATCCTGGTATATATTTTCCTTAACCCATTCTTTAAATCGTTGTAATCATAATGTCTTCTTCTTGTTTTTATCTCTTTGTACATCCCTCTTTTTTCTAATTGCTCTTTTGTTCTCTAATTATAGTTTGTAATTCAGCAGCTCTTTTCAAATAGTAAATTAGTTTTCAATTCATAAATACATTGTCAATACCCATTTTTATTTTCTATTTCATCTATTCTAGCTATAGTTTTGTTTAGCTCTTCAGAAAAGTGATTTATTTGTGCTTCTATGAATTGTGGCGTGTTCTTTTATCAATAGTTCCAGAGAGTCATCACACCTATATGTTCTCTAAGTTTCGATTAGTTATTTGATTGAAATTTCTGTATATTGATTATTTTAAATCAACCATAGGCATACTCTCTTCAGTTTTTATAAATTCATTTTGCAAATTAATAATTTTTGTAATTTCTTCTTTAAATTGTTTAACAGCTTTTTTAGCACTTTCTGATTTATTGTATTGTAATTTACCATTACTATTACGTTTTAAAACAATTATTTCAGCACCTCGCTCATTGTTTTTATTTAATGGTTTGTATGTAATATTATTTGTTGAATCAGTTTTACCTAAATTTAATCTAAAATTTAAACCTTCAGAAGCTGCCATACCTTTTAGGTGATTAAATCTAAACACTATATTATAATTTTTTGTAATAAACTGTTCAACAGTAAAATAAACTTCATTTTCAAGTCTATTAATATTTGTATAATTAGGAGTTGAAGTAGGAACATCAGGAAGAGTATCATTTTTATTTGTCTTTTTTCTTATTGTTACACCATCATTATTGTTAGTAAATTGAAAATCTTGCCAATCTTCATTATCATCTTGCTTATCATCAGTAAATGATGTTTCATCAATATTTTCATTATCATCGTTATTATCTTCTTGCTTATTATCTTCTAATTCAATATAATCAAAACCTCCTTCTGCCATTATATAGATTACTCTATATTTTGTATTTCACTTTCAGGAATCCAACTGTTATGTTTATTATCATAACCTAGCCATTTAACTAAAACCATCTTTCTACCTTTAACCTTCTTACGTTTTAATATCTTTTCAACTCTATAAACATCATCTTCTTATTCACAACTGACAGTTCCTCTTCATAAAATTTACCAATTATAGGCTCTTCTAAATCTTCTATTCATATAAATTAGGGTCTCCTCTAATAACTTTAGTCACTTTAAACAACTCTTCTGTAAAATTTGCTTCATAACCTTTCGTAAATATAGATTTATACTTTTGATATTCTAACCATATCACCAATTTTAATCTTAGGTAATGGTAAATAAGCAACTTCATGACCGTATAATGTATTCCATACTTCATCTTCATTATTTTTATTAACATCTTTAGGCTTCATCAAAATTGTACTGTGTTTTGTATTGTTATAATTATATACTAAATCATCCAATATATCAACCCATTTATATGTTCCTTTACTGTAAAAATATTTCCACATAGATGTTTTAAGCGTTCTGTTAAATCGTTCGACAATTGCAGCTTTTTTTATCATTTTTAGTAGAGAAGTACTTAATTCCATGTTTCTCTAATAATGATTTGACACCTACATTATAAAATTCTTTACCATCATCAAATTGAGTTAGTAATGGGTAATTATTAAATCTATCTTTAAATTGACTTAATAGTTTTGCAACAGCTTTTGTCATATTATTTGTGTCTTTCCTATCAACAGGGATAGCAAATGCATATCTACTTAATATTTCAACAGCTGTTAATATCCAATAATAACCATTGTTTTTATACTTATAAGAACCCATATCAACTAAATCCATTTGTATTTGTTCACCAAGATAGTTTACCCTTGTTTGTCTGAATTTATGTTCCTAATAATAGGTTTATATCTAGTGTATGTATCTTGAGATATTAACCATTCTTTTAACCTGTTTTCTACTAACATCTATACCTTCTTCTAATGCTTTCTGATACAGCCGTTCTGCTGATTGATATCCTGTTTTGGATTATAATAAATATCTCTTAAACTTTGCTCAATTTTAATGTCTTCATCCATTTAACTTACTCAAGATAACATTCAAGTAGAATACTACCTACATTAACAGGTTACCATCTTGATCTAATATATTAAATATTAAGCTCGTTAAAAGCTCCTTTTATAATTGTAACTTTAGATTCAATATCGTTGTATTCGTATACAGTACCAAATAATGACTGAATTGTTACTGGTAAAGTTAAAGCTATATTACTTTTTTTTCCTTCAGGGTTATAATTATAACTTGAATTTACAATATTAGAAGAAATCTGAATATAGTTCAATCCTCTGTTTATATCCACTATAGAAACACCATTTTGTACGATACCTTTTTTAATAGTTTTTATGGTATCATTGAAACCTAACATTTTAATAAGAGTATCAGACAATACTAATATCTCATCATTATTATTAGTTATTTTACAAGTTCCATTGTTTTCTACCATTTCAAGCTTTACATTAGCAGACTCAAAAAACGTTTTAAGCATTTTAAAAGTCCAGTAACCAGCATCTATATTATATTTTGTTGAGCCTATTGTAAAAGCTAAAGTATTATTTAATTTTATGTTTTTGTATTCCCAATACACATAAGCTTTTTTAATATATAAATATGAATAGTTAGTTGTTACTATACTTTCTTGTAAGTCAATTTTTCTACTATCTCCGTCTATAAAAATAGTGAACTTCATATATAATATAGCTTATATTATATGTCAGACAAGCAAATCAAAGAAAATGCTATAAAATTAGGCGATGATTTAAAAAATGTACCAACATGGCCAAAAATATATTTAGAAACAACTAAAACGCCTTCATTTTCAAATCTCATAGCAGCAATAAATGGAGATGAAGGTCATTCTAAGGACTATTTTGATCATATGTTGCATAGGTGGTCATCAAAGTTTATTGTAAAACCTACATTTCAAAGGCCGGTAAATGTTGATATCTGTAACTTCAGATTGTATGTCACAGAGAATGATTATTTTATGAGTAATTTTAAACCTATAGAAGCCACGTGGTCAAGTGAAATTAAAAGTAAAAAAGAACAACCGACTGGTATAAGATACAATATTAAAAGTCATTTAAATTATAAACAAGAAGCATACTATGCTATGATTTGTGGATGTTATGTGGCTTCGTTTCTATCTGGTATTGGGCTTAATCATTTAAATTTTGATAAAAGTAAAATTATACAAAGCCTTGTTAAATATCATTTATATTATCAGATCAGGAAATTTATGAAACATCCATCGTTATTAGATAAATATGACTTTACTGAATTGAAAAAGCATATACCTTATAAAGGTATTTTAAAATTTGATAAAAACAATGATGGTTATTATGTTAATTTTCAATATTCAACTACTGATTATCGTAGCTTCATTGCATATCATTCGGAAGGGATTACATTAATTGGAAAAATTCTTTTGCAAGAGTCTATTGAAAGCTTTGTTTATACAATTCTTGGAGCTCAAGCAAATACAAGATGGTCAATAGTTAATCATGGAGCTAAGAGCATGCAAACACAAAAAGTTTTTAGAAAATTATTAGAGGATACTATAGTACAGAATGATACAACTGTATTTATATCTAACATGAGGAAAGCTATAAAAGACACAAATGTTATTTTAAATATGGCAATCAGTCCTGGTATGATTTTAATACCTAGCCGTATGATTATATTAGATAAAAAGATTGATGGGTATAATAATATTTTAACATTAGCTAATAAAAATATGAAATTCGGTATTAATTCTAAAATAAATTATTATGGAGTTAAAAAGGAAGAACCTAAAAAAGTACATCAAGATAATACACCATCACAACACCTAGATACTCTAGATGAAGTTCATAAAAAACCAGTAGTACATAAACATACAAAAATGATAGTAAATAATCATCAAACAGATATGATTGCTTTACTCGGTATATCAATGCTATCATCATTCATATTAGTTAAATATGTTTTATAATATAATATGAAAAAGTTCTAGATTTTAATCATATTTCGAGTGAGTTGAGTCAAGATGAATTTGAAAAGCTGAAGTTGTATTTGTACTATCATAAATGTATACCTGTTATAAATGGAAGTATAATAAATTAAAGAAAATTAGACTATCATTAAACATGGGAAGTATTTTTCTAGTCTCAACTGGTGGTATTGTTGGTAGCGTAACCCTGAATCCGATAGTTATAGCAACCCTGAGTGGTTTAGGGCTTTAATTCAAGGTTATATGGTTAAAAGTAAAATTAATAATAACTTAGAAATGTGTAAATTTATATACATCATATGAAAAATACTTATGAATATAAGGTCATATTTAAGGGGATTACCTTATGATGAAGTGATATTTCTATCAGACATAAAAGTTATTGATGATATTATAATAGACAATTGCACTACTATAGATGGTATGGTGAGTAAATATAACAAAAAATATAAATGACCTATAAGATTATCTGTGAGTTATCTATAAGATTATCTATGAGTTATCTGTGAACAAAATCTACAGTATTATATAATATGTCTGAAGAAAATCTAAAAATTACTAAAGTTAAGAAAGAGAAAGACCCTATTAGAGTTGAAGCTGGTAAACGCTTAGCTGCTATATCGAAAGCTGCTAAAGAACAAAAAATGAGAAATAAGATTGAATTAGAAAATAAAAAGAAAATTGAGGATAATAGTTGGAATATTAATTATGGATTTTTATTTGGAGCAGTTGGAGTGATAACCGCTATTGCTAGCCTCTATTATACAAGGAAAAATGATAAGAGACAGGAAAAATTAACAAACGATAAAGCAAGAGAAGAAACAACTAGTGAAAAACATGTTTTGATACAAAAAAATAAAAAATATAATTTAGACTCATTTGAATAAAATATTTCCTATTATATATGAGTAATACTATGAATAAGAAACAATTTATGAATGAAGCTTTTGATGCAGTGCTTGTGACAACAACTGCTGTAGGTCTTTCTATGGTGTCTAAAAAACTACTAGGTCAAAAATTAACAGATACTGATAATATTAAAGATTTTACAAAATTAGCTATTGCTATTACAACATCAACAATGCTAGTTAAATATGCTCAGGATAAAAAATGGGTCCCTGAGAATCCGTTTAAATCTGCATAAATATATATGACAAGTGTTATTACTAGTGGATTATCAACATCTGTAGGAGCAGTTATTAACGGATTAGGATTTAGTCTAGCAGGATGGCTATTTCATAAACTTGATAAAAACGGTTACACTGAGGAAATGAAAAGATACCATGATTCTTTAGTAAAACTACAAAAGGCTAAAGAGGCGTTCTATGAAAATGAAGTCAAGCAGCATGATAAAATACAACAGTTACGACAAGAACTTCAATATGCTGATAATGATATAGAACTTACAAACAAAGCTTTAGATGCGCTTAGAAAAGTAAAAACAATACATTACAACGGGTTAACATTTCATAGAGAACCACAATTAAATGACTTTTATAAAAGATCGAAGAATATGAAAAAATATGAATCTATTACAATGGTAGGGATTGGTATTATATCTGGATATTTATTATATAAAATTACTTAAAAAATAAAATATATAGTATTAGTATATGTATTGTAATGAATTGATTCATAAAGAGTTAGAAGAGTTTTTTGGTTATGTAAATTGTTGCTTTTGTAATAAAAAGATATGTGATAGTTATATTAATAGGTCTGTTAAAACATACTTATGTTGCGAAAATCAAGAAATTATTTCAGATAATAAAATGAATGTTTGTATACACTGCGGTACTGTTCACATGTACATAAATCATTTTGTTAATGAATGGATACCAGAGATTTGGAAATGTCAACGATCAGTTCATTCAAGGAGAAAATGGTTTTATAATAAAATTAGATTGTTTGTGGCTTCTGAAAATGTTGAGACATTGACTAGTGATTTTATAAAGGTTGTTAGTACTATGATTAAACATAAATTAATTAATAAAAAGAATATTAGTATGTATAATTATTATATTATACGCTTAGCTAGTAGAAGGGGTATAGCATTAAAACACCCTGTTAAAGATATGAAAAATAGTAAAACAAAAATAGTTTTTGATAATAGATTGTTTGGTGAAGTATATAAAATCCTTGAGTGGGATAAAGATATTAACTGTACTTATTATAACAACTGGGCCCAGTCAAAGAAATAAAACCTTTATAATTATATATGAATCTTAAAAATTTATTAAAAAGGATCAGAGATTTTATTTTATGTTGTAAAAAAACTAGTTCTGATATAGAAGGTGTTTTGAAGGATTTTGAAAAAACATTGTATAAAACAAAGGATAATATAAACGCACCTTAAAAAAATAATATATATAGTATAGTATATATGTGTTCAGATAACCTACTAAGAGGAAGGCCACGAATTTATACTAAAGAACAAATCAAACAACATAGGACATTATATATGCTATCAAAACCATGGCATTGTGATTTATGTAATAAAACATATAGTTTAGCATATAAAACTTTACATCTTAAAACTAGAAAACATTTAATAAATTCAAAATTTAGGTGCGTTTAAAAAAATAAAATAAAATATATAGTAATTATATATATGAATAGAAATTATTTAAATCGAAAGGTACTTAAAGACAAACCTATTATATAATATGCAGAAGATGAATATAGATAAAACAAAACATAAGGTACTTAAAGACATGAGTATTTTATATAGTATGCCTAATATGAATAGAGATGAACTTCAAAATTTAACTAAAGACGATTTAATTAATTTAATATTAAATCAAAAGCCGTGGGTTGAAGTTAATAATACTTCAATTTCCAAACCAGTACAAAAAGTACTATCACAATCAAATATCAAACAAATGACTGTATCTCAGTTAAAAGTTATTGCTAAAGAAAAAAAGATTAAAGGTTATTATAAACTTAGAAAAAACGAATTAATCAAAGTATTAACACCAGTCCCAAAACCAAGAACGAGTGTAAAAGAGATGATTAAAGAGTATGAGAATAATACACAGATGCTATCAGATAAAAATAAAAAACCAGTACCAACACCTAGAGTTAAAATAAGAGAAACAAACAATGCTATAAAAGGATACACTAAATCATATGAAATAAGCATTATTAACAATAAAGCACCATTAATACAAATGCAAAGCACAAGAAAGTATCTTACATATTATATTAAAGAAATATTAACAACAATGAAAGGATTAAAATTTGTTGAAACGCTTAAGGTAACATTTGAAAATTTGAAATAAAAGGGTACAGCTGGTTTTTAACAAAAGTTGCTTATTTTAACAGTCAAGCTTTAACAATTACAAATAATGAAAATATTACTGAATCACTACAAATTTCAAAACAAAATATATTAAACAAGATTGATAAATTTACACAAGAAGGTTCTGGATGGGTTATTCGCTCTATAGATAATCATTATCTTAATGTTGTTAAATACAAGCCATTACAAGGGTCTTCATACATTAATTTACCTCAAGAACTTAAAAACCCTAATAAAGGTTTGATAAATATGAAAAATAAAGACAATAAATGTTTTAGGTGGTGTCATATTAGACATATTAACCCACAAAATAAAGACGCACATAGAATTAAAAAATCTGATAAAGAATATATTGAAAAGCTTAATTATGAAGGGGTTGATTTTCCTGTGACTGTTAAACATTATAATAAAATCGAAAAGCAAAACAAAATTAACATTAATGTCTTCGGTTATGAAGATAAACAACCATATCCATTATTCATATCAAAAGAACAATTTGAAGACCATATAGAACTACTATTGATAACTGATAATGAAAACAAACATTATGTATTAATAAAAGATTTTAATAAATTTATGTACAATCAAACAAAACATAAAGAAAGAAAATATTTTTGTATGAGGTGTCTTCAATGTTTTAGTTCTGAAAAAATATTAAATAACCACATAGAAAACTGTATATTAATAAATGGTATACAATCAATAAGAATGCCTGATAAAAATAACAACATACTTAAATTCAACAACTATCATAAGCAACAACCAGTACCATTTGTTATATATGCTGATTTTGAAGCTATTACAGAAAAGATATCTGGTTGTAATCAGAATAATAAAAAATCATTCACCGAAGCCTATCAGAAGCACACAGACTGTGGTTATGGATATAAAGTTGTTTGTTGTTATGATGATAAATTTACGAAAAAAATTCAACTATATAGAGGTGAAAAAGCTGTTTACAAATTTATGGAAGCTATGTTGAAAGAAGTTAAATATTGTAAAAATATTATGAAAACCCACTTTAATAAACCATTAAAAATAACCTCTGATGATGAAGAAGAATTTAAAAAAGCTGATGAATGTCACATATGTAACAAAAAATATACTAACAAAGATATTCGAGTTAGAGACCATTGTCATATCACTGGCAAATACAGAGGCTCGGCACATCAAGATTGTAACTTAAAACTTAGAATAGACCCTGATAAATTAAAAATCCCAGTAATATTTCACAATCTACGTGGGTATGACAGTCACTTCATAATGCAAGAGATCGGAGCTATTGTTAATAAGCATACATACAAAAACAAAAAAGGTGATGAAACGCATATGAATATAAATGCTATACCTAATAATATGGAAAAGTATATGGCATTCATGCTAGGTAACCATTTAACATTTCTTGATAGTTTTCAATTTATGAGTTCTAGTCTTGAAAAGCTTGTTAGTAATTTACCTAAAGATTCATTTAAATATACCTCTAAGCAGTTTGAAGGTGAAAAACTTAATTTAATGACTAAAAAAGGTATATACCCATATGATTATATGGATAGCTTTAAAAGTTTGATGAGGGGTTGCCTTCAAAAAAGACTTTTATAGTATTCTTACTGATGAGAATATATCAGATGATTCTTATAAGCATGCTCAAAATGTTTGGAATACATTCAATCTCAAAACATGGGTGATTACCACGATTTGTATTTAAAATCAGACGTTTTGTTATTAGCTGATGTATTTGAAAACTTTCGAAAAACATGTCTTGAATACTATAATTTAGACCCATGTCATTATTTTACTAGTCCTGGCTTTCATGGGATGCTATGCTTAAAATGACAGATATTAAATTAGAACTAATGACTGATATTGACATGTTTCAATTCATTGAAAAGGGTATGAGAGGAGGTGTTTCTTATATTTCTAATCGATATGGTAAGGCTAATAACAAGTATATGGAAACATTTGATAAGAATAAACCCTCAAAATATATAATGTATTTAGATGCTAACAATTTATATGGTTGGGCTATGTCACAATACCTACCTACTGGTGGTTTCAAATGGTTAACTGAGAAACAGATTAACAACATAAACCTTGCTAAATACAATGCAGATTCTAAAAAAGGCTTAATTTTAGAAGTTGATTTAGAATACCCTGAAGAACTACATAATTTACATAACGATTATCCTGTTGCACCAGAAAAAGTTAAGGTAACAAGCGATATGTTGTCAAAATATTGTAAGACAATTGCTTCTAATTACAATATATCAACAGGTTTAGTTTCAAAATTAATACCTACATTACAAAATAAAGAAAAGTATGTGCTGCATTATAGAAATCTTCAACTATACTTAGATCTCGGGTTAAAATTAAAAAAAGTATATAGAGTACTTGAATTTAATCAATCTCCATGGTTGAAAAAATACATAGACTTTAATACTCAAAAAAGAACTAATGCAAAAAATTCTTTTGAAAAAGACTTCTTCAAATTAATGAATAATTCAGTATTTGGTAAAACTATGGAAAACTTACGAAAAAGAGTAGATGTTAGACTAGTAACTAATAAAGATAAATTATTAAAATTAGCTTCAAAACCTACTTATGTAAGTAGTAAAATCTTCAATGAGAATCTTGTGGCTGTGCATAAGATCAAAGAAACACTAACCCTTAATAGGCCGGCATATGTGGGTATGTGCATCTTAGATTTAAGTAAAACGTTGATGTATGATTTTCATTACAACTATATCAAAAAGCGGTATGGTGATAAAGCTAAACTTCTTTTCACAGACACAGATAGCTTAACATATGAAATTGAAACTGAAGATGTCTATCAAGATTTTTGGGTTGATAAAGATAAATTTGATTTCAGTGATTACCCAGAATACCATAAATATCATGATAAAACTAATAAAAAAGTTATTGGTAAAATGAAAGATGAAGCTGCTGGAAATATAATTAAAGAGTTTGTTGGTTTAAGAAGTAAGATGTATAGTTATATTAAAGACAATAATAAAGGAGATAAGAAAGCTAAAGGAATTAAGAAAAATATTATTAAAAACAAAATAAAACATGAAGACTATAAACAAACACTATTTGAAAATAAACAAATACATCATACAATGAAAACTATTAGAAGTGTAAACCATCAACTTAGTAGTTATGAAATTAATAAAGTATCACTTAGCTGTTTTGATGATAAACGGTATATATTAGATGATGGTATAACTACTAGAGCTTATGGTCATTATTTAAATGATAATTAAAACTTATTTTAATATACAGTTATAATGTGTAGTAAGCATGTAGCGTGGGCCTCTGTTAGAGTAAAATCATACATACCTGCTCCTCATGTTTGACTACATATCACATAACTGTTTGTAATAAGTAATTAATACAAAAGCGATATACAAAAAGATTCAAAATCCTGAAACAATTATTAAAACACTTTTAACAAAAATTATATAACACTCGCTTGACAGACAAATTAAAAAACATATAGATTCCATAGTTTTGTACAACATTGTATTATTATACATGCGCTGATGAAATGTGCTATCTACATTAAACAACCATTGTTAAGAACATGCACTAAGACACGCCCTGACAGACAGATTAAAACATATAGATTCCATAGTTTGTAAAACATTGTATTATTATACATGCGCTGATGAAATGTGCTATCTACATTAAACAACCATTGTTAAGAACATGCACTAAGACACGCGCCTGACAGACAGATTAAAAAACATATAGATTCCATAGTTTGTAAAACATTGTATTATTATACATGCGCTGATGAAATGTGCTATCTACATTAAACAACCATTGTTAAGAACATGCACTAAGACACGCGCCTGACAGACAGATTAAAAAACATATAGATTCCATAGTTTGTAAAACATTGTATTATTATACATGCGCTGATGAAATGTGCTGGTTACATTAAACAACCATTGTTAAGAACATGCACTAAGACACGCGCGCTGCTACTGATATTTTAATAACACTTGATTATTAACACTTGATTATTAAAGACGGTTTTTTTAAGAGCATTTCTTAAGCCTCTGTTATTCTCGAATATTCTTCGAATATTCTTCGAATCCAATGGGAGGCGACCCCAATTTTTCACTTCGTGAAAAATTTTCCCATCGTCGCCTAGAATTTTCGGGGGCTCCATCCCCTGCTCGATCACTTCGTGATCTGCGCTGCCGAGCCCCCTCAAAACCAATGCTTTCTTAACACTTGATTATTAACACTTGATTATTATACATGCGCTGATGAAATGTGCTATCTACATTAAACAACCATTGTTAAGAACATGCACTAAGACACGCGCTCTGCTAAAAACCAGCTATCGCTGATACTGATATTTTAATAACACTTGATTATTAACACTTGATTATTAAAGACGGTTTTTTGAAGAGCATTTCTTAAGCCTCTGTTATTCTCGAATATTCTTCGAATATTCATCGAATCCAATGGGAGGCGACCCCAATTTTTCACTTCGTGAAAAATTTTCCCATCGTCGCCTAGAATTTTTCGGGGGCTCCATCCCCTGCTCGATCACTTCGTGATCTGCGCTGCCGAGCCCCCTCAAAACCAATGCTTTCTTAACACTTGATTATTAAAGACGGTATTTTTAAGAGCATTTCTTAAGCCTCTGTTATTCTCGAATATTCTTCGAATATTCATCGAATGTAAGGGGGCGCTCCGAATTTTCACTTCGTGAAAATTTTACCCACCGTCGCTTAGAATTCTCGGCGATCCCATCCCCCTGCTCAATTTTAGCTACGCTAAAATTTGCGCTGCCGGATCGCCTCCGAACTGATGCTTGTTAACATTTGTTTGTAAAGACCGTTTTTAAAAACATATAGATTCCATATTTTTACCCCTTTGAAATAATGACTTTTTCATACAGCTTTTTTACATGACCTTTTTACTAGAGGGACGTCTTTGAACCATGGTCTTATTTTAAGCTGTTATAAAGAAAGTTTTTACTACTATATTGAAACAAACAATTTTTTACACAGCTTTTTTACATGACCTTTTTACCAGAGGGACGTCTTTGAACCATGGTCTTATTTTAAGCTGTTATAAAAATAGTTTTACCCAAGGTCATATGTAGTATAGTACATGGGGGATTATAGCGCACTTTTCGTGCGCTAGAACCCCCATGTACTATACTACTTATTTTATGAGTCAACTTAAAAATTAATTTGATTACACTTATTACAAAACATTGTAAAACTTGTCTAAATTGCGCAACTCTTCACTTTAACGCTCTGCTCTACATGATTTTGTGTATAACAATTTACACAAAAATGAGCAAATTGTTTACTCAAAGAAATTTGTATATTTTCAATTCAAAAAAGTAAGTTAAGATTTTACCGTAGTTTTAAGTTGACAGAACTCAAAATTTTAGTTAAATAAGATGATTTACGCAATTAATTGCGTAAATTTACACAAAATTTTACGCAGTCCATTTAACATTATGTTTCACGTAAGGTTTAAATCAGGGGTCTCCAAACTTTACAGCCAGAGGGCCACATGACTTTCATCCAGCATGTTGAGGGCCGACGAATCATATACCGCTGGTCAAAGAGCGAATATTTTAATAAAACAAAGTACATAACACAAGCTTCATTAGTTAAGAAAATATTTATTCAAAATTTAAAGGTTAAATTTCAACAAAGTGTAATATCATAACAAAATCACAATTAGTCTGTTCAGTTTTCTCAATGTGAGTGGTGAAATTGGCTTTCTTAAGTGTCTCTGCGGACCGGATTGAGAGGCCCAACGGGCCGCATCTGGCCCGCGGGCCGTAGTTTGGAGACCCCTGGTTTAAATGATAAAAGCATCAAATTTATAAATATACAAATTGTTTTACGTTTTTAATCAATCAGCAATTCTTGTTTGTAATTTGGCTACGTTTGCTAAAAGTTCAGCAAAAAAACTCGAAATTGTGTAAAAAAATTTCCAGTCTCAGAAGTCGTCGACACACAAAAATCTTTAATGTTCACTAAATTTATCAAGAATTTCACTAAACAACTTAATGACAAAAATTTCTTCCAGCAAGAGTGGAGATCGTTCTATATACTTAATATATTTGTAAAACCCACGGTAACTTTACATTAAAAAATATGTCGAATTTAGATTATGAATGTTAAAATTGCTTTTTTTAAATGTTATGTGGACTGTCTTGGTAACTTTTTCAAGTATTTTGAAGAAAAGATTATATATAAGTCTACTTTATATAATTTTTTAACCTAAATACAAATTTTACTATATGCAATTTAAATGCGATATTTGGGGGTATATTCTGAACTAGCAATTTGTTAAAATATTTCGTAAGCGTGTTATATATAAATAACTACGAAACAAATCAACGCTAATATTTATGATGTTCAATGATTGAAAAATCATATGTAAATAGTTTCAAACTATTGCTCCATAAAATTGTTAAAGAAAATCAACAACATGCACTGTCTTTATTTCTATCGTACCAGAATGCAGCGTTGAAAGACGTGCTAGAAATATGGATTTTACTTTATAGGCATATGAAATATCAGTGCATTATCAACTCTAGCCATGCAAACAAGGTATATCTACAAATTTTACGGATTATTCCTATATTATTAATAGAAAAACAAAGAAATAGCTAAATTATATACAACAAATCGTACCTCTTCCAGGATCACCTAAATATGAACTATCAAAATATCTATGTAACATTCTTTATTCTCTAGTCAAAAGTTCGCCTCACACCATAAAAACGCCACCACCTTCCTCGTCAACATTGACACCGTTAAACTACAACCAGACACAGACACAGTTATGATATCTTACGACGTGACATTACTCTTCACATCCATACTAGTAGACACAGCCAAAGTATTAAAAACGAACTATTTACAAACGACAAATCTTGGCAAGCCACGACACAACTTGACAAAAATGACATCTTAGACTTACTCAGTCTTTGCCTCTTCACTGAATTCCCCTTACAGAACTCATACCATAGACAAATTTCAGGCACACAAATTGTGTCACCACTATCCACCTTCACCGCAGAAATTATAATGCAACAACTCGAATCACAATCAGTCACCAACAACACAGACATCAGACTGAGGAAAAGATGTGTCGACGACATCTTTGCCATTGTCAAGAAAGACAAAACTGAACAAATCCTACAAACCTTAAACAATACAATAATAAACATAACCTTTACTAAAGATGAAGACATGAAAAACAACTTACTTTTCTCTGTATCCTACTGACTAGAACAGCACACTAAACACACATATTGTGCCGCAAAACGACCCACACAGACCAAATATTTGATTTCAACATCAATCACCAAAGACAACACAAAATATGCTGCATACGAACACCTTTTCATCAGAATCAACACTTATTGTAACACCGAAAAGGCTAAGAAAACAGAACGCAATTACTTATACTCCACATTTATAAAAAACAATTACAATAGAAAATTTATTAACAAAATTATAAACAAAACACAAAACAAAACCCAAACCAACAAAAGTAACGAATAACCCGATGAAACAGTAAAAACAATCACATCAATGCATGCATAAACGGAACATCAAAAAAAAATGCATGACGTCTTCGACCATTCAATTTAAACGTCGCAAACAGACCAACACAAAAGACAAATCACATTTTGCCAAACATAAAGACAAAACACAACAATTCATGATACAACGGACGCAATCTACATGATGCCATTTAAAGATTGCTCAAAACAATACATATAGGACAAAAATCGAAGAAAATCGAAACAAGACTCACAGAACACAAAAACGCCATAAAACGACGAGATCCAAACTCATTAACGACAGAACAAACGTTTGCAAATAACGACACATAGAATTGGACAGAAATTAAAGTACTCGGACGCGCACAGACAAAACACGCACGCAAATTTAAAGACGCTTGGTACAGTAAAGACAACGACACAATGAACAAACATATTGACATACCTATCGTATATATTCACAGCTAAAGAAAAACGACAAAAAATCTACTAACGACACTCAAACCACAGCAACTCACGGTAATAATATATATTATCACAATCCTATTCACAATACACCCAAACCCACAACAACATATTTCACGTCATTCAATCACCTAAATCCACCATTAATAAAATAACTTATCCGGATAAACTTTTATCTTTCTAAAGTACATATATATATAAGTTTAAAGAATGGTAATCCAGACATGCTTTATTGTAGTGCATGCCGTTATGTAATCTAGTACCTAATAACCAATTGCATATACAGTAAATAATAAATTATCTGTCAGTTTCCTGAAGATCGCCCTATGGCGTGAAACACCAAGTAGTGACAGCAAAAACTTATCAATATATTAACTATACAATACATTGATTTTTTAATACTGAATTGTAAGTAGCAATGCTGAAAATTACCATATATACATTGTTGTTCAATTATACATGGTTTCAGTTTATCTTTGTTGTTTTAGTATTTTGTCAAAGTGTTTCCTTCATGTGGTTATGTATAGATAACCAAGGTTAAAATCAACGCAAATACTCGATGTTCAAAATTACAAAAATCATGAATAAATATTTTAAAATGCTGCTTCATAAAATTGATAAAGAAAATCAACAACAAGTAGTGTCTTCATTTCTATCGTCACAGAATGGAGCGTTGAAAGACGTGCAAGAAATACGGATTTTACGAAATAACATACGACATATAAGTATATTATCAAATCTAGTTCTGCAAACAAGGTATGTACAAGTTTTACGTTGGGGATTATTCCATTTAGTAGAAAAATAAGGAAAACATAAAACAAAAATATGTTTATAATACATTGATTTTTCAAAAACAGAAATTTTACTAATAATAATAAAAATTACCTTTTATACATTCTCGTTCACTCACTGCACCAACATTGATGGTACCTTTACCATCATTACAGGGAAGACAACTAGTTTGTTTTGGATATGGTTGATATGTATAGATGGGACATTTTTCACATTTCTTACTTTTAAAGGAAAAGAATGAACCAATTGAACAATCTATAAAGACGATTAATGAAAATAAAACGTTGACTGACAATTAAAATTCTACAGTTGATTTATTTATTGTATTCAATGTTTCCTGTCTCATTATGTAAGTTAACTATGAACCAAATAAAAGTTAGAAAATTTCCAAGAACATAAAACACAAAAGTGATCAAGCAAAACACTTCACAATCCAGGAAAACAAATACTTACCAAAAGCTTTGCGAGGAATGGCCACCTTTGGTATTGTGTCACAGCTTCCTGGAGCAAAAGCAAGATTGTCGATAGCTGCAAAGTTGTAGTAATGCCTCAAAACAGCTTCAACGATTAACTATGAACAAAAAGTAAGTGCTTTGACTAATTGAGAAAGTTTAAAGTTGGATAAGTATGTCTAATTTCCGTACCCTAGATAGACCCATTGTAAAATTAACTGTGACTTGGCCTTTTTTCCACTTAGTTGCTTGATCACCATTTAATGACCACAGTAAAAGATTGTATCCATTGTGAAAATATTCTTGGTAAATATTTAATGACCCATAATAACTGTAATACATGTAATACGAAAATGAAAAACACACGAGAGAGACGTTGCGATAGTTTCCAACCAACCAAGCTTTGCCTGAAATATCTGATCCAAAACTAAGATATCGTCCTACAACACATGAAGAAATGTAAGATATATGTAGACTATATATATAAAGAATAAGAATATCGTCCTACAACACATGAAGAAATGTAAGATATATGTAGACTATATATATAAAGAATAAAAATATCGTCCTACAACACATGAAGAATTGTAAAATATATGTAGACTATTATATATAAAGAAATAAAAAATTATCGTGGTTTAACAAATTCAATAAACAAAATGTTTTAAAAAACCATAATAGCTATAAAATTATTATCTATTTTTGTGTCTTTTAGCTGAATGAAACTACATCTGATTTTAATTTTAAGTAAGTATCTATTTTAGATCCAGCAATATATTTATGACGTTAGATTTTATTAAGAAATAACTTACTGTTTGACATTTAAAATCTGAGTTGTCATTTAAAGACAAAATCTTAAGTACTCTTCACCATTTTTCTTTTTTTAATTCAAGCAGTTGTACATACAACACTTATTCACTATAAACGCTGCCATCTTACCAATACTGAAGCCTGTAGCATCATAGCGTGGTGGGTCATAAAATGATGAGTATGATGTACGAAGTTTCCAGTCAAAGTCATCGTCACCTTCTACGTTGTGCCATGGACATAAAGTAGTTCCCAGTCCCTTTTCAAAATCACATCTTTTGACTGAAAGAAGAAGAAATCGAAAGTTAAACAGCCATATTAGTTGTTATAGAATATAGGAAAAGTCTGAAATGCATTTGTATGGAATAAAAACACACCACACAAGATAATGGGTTTTCAACTGCAAAAAGTGTTGTGTAAATTGTACACAAAAATTTCAGTAAAATGTGTATCCACAGTGACACAAACGCTAGTGTATAGACTACATAAAACTATTGGTAAATTTAATATTTTGAGTGAAAGGATGAATTACACACTTTTGGGAAAATGTATAACACAAAATTGTAAGTAAATATAGAAACAGACAATGCATTTACAGCAACACAGGTTTTAGAGTAAAATTTCTATTAAAACACACTTATAAATAGGTATAAAGAGATAGTCGTTTATTGTGTAGAAAATTACATTGATCAATAAGACATGTATACTACAAGACCAACCATATATTAATAGTCGTAATACTAACTAGCTGACAGCGTCATGCAGCATATGCGGCGCTAGTCAATATAAAGATAACATGCATCGATTATATGTGGATTACTGTATTTTTAAGAACTCGTGAAAATATATTTTCCGTGCAGACATCCCTTCCGGTAAATAACATATATTTTATGAGTCAACTTAAAAATTAATTTGATTACACTTATTACAAAACATTGTAAAACTTGCCTAAATTGCGCAACTCTTCACTTTAACGCTCTGCTCTACATGATTTTGTGTATAACAATTTACACAAAAATCAGCAAATTGTTTACTCAAAGAAATTTGTATATTTTCAATTCAAAAAAGTAAGTTAAGATTTTACCGTAGTTTTAAGTTGACAGAACTCAAATTTTAGTTAAATTAGACGATTTACGCAATTAATTGCGTAAATTTACACAAAATTTTACGCAGTCCGTTTAACATTATGTTTCACGTAAGGTTTAAATCAGGGGTCTCCAAACTTTACAGCCAGAGGGCCACATGACTTTCATCCAGCATGTTGAGGGCCGACGAATCGTATACCGCTGGTCAAAGAGCGAATATTTTAATAAAACGAAGTACATAACACAAGCTTCATTAGTTAAGAAAATATTTATTCAAAATTTAAAGGTTAAATTTCAACAAAGTGTAATATCATAACAAAATCACAATTAGTCTGTTCAGTTTTCTCAATGTGAGTGGTGAAATTGGCTTTCTTAAGTGTCTCTGCGGGCCGGATTGAGAGGCCCAACGGGCCGCATCTGGCCCGCGGGCCGTAGTTTGGAGACCCTGGTTTAAATGATAAAAGCATCAAACTTATAAATACACAAATTATTTTACGTTTTAATCAATCAGCAATTCTTGTTTGTAATTTGGCTACGTTTGCTGAAAGTTCAGCAAAAAAACTCGAAATTGTGTAAAAAAATTTCCAGTCTCAGAAGTCGTCGACACACAAAAATCTTTAATGTTCACTAAATTTATCAAGAATTTCACTAAACAACTTAATGACAAAAATTTCTTCCAGCAAGAGTGAAGATCGTTCTATATACTTAATATATTTGTAAAACCCACGGTAACTTTACTATTAAAATATGTCGAATTGTAGATTATGAATGTTAAAATTGCTTTTTAAATGTTATGTGGACTGTCTTGGTAACTTTTTCAAGTATTTTGAAGAAAAGATTATATATAAGTCTACTTTATATACTTTTTTAACCTAAATACAAATTTTACTATATGCAATTTAAATGCGATATTTGGGGTATATTCTGAACTAGCAATTTGTTAAAATATTTCGTAAGCGTGTTATATATAAATAACAACGAAACAAATCAACGCTAATATTTATGATGTTCAATGATTGAAAAATCATATGTAAATAGTTTCAAACTACTGCTCCATAAAATTGTTAAAGAAAATCAACAACATGCACTGTCTTTATTTCTATCGTACCAGAATGCAGCGTTGAAAGACGTGCTAGAAATATGGATTTTACTTTATAGGCATATGAAATATCAGTGCATTATCAACTCTAGCCATGCAAACAAGGTATATCTACAAATTTTACGGATTATTCCTATATTATTAATAGAAAACAAAGAAATAGCTAAATTATATACAACAAATCGTACCTCTTCCAGGATCACCTAAATATGAACTATCAAAATATCTATGTAACATTCTTTATTCTCTAGTCAAAAGTTCGCCTCACACCATCAAAAACGCCACCACCTTCCTCGTCAACATTGACACCGTTAAACTACAACCAGACACAGACACAGTTATGATATCTTACGACGTGACATTACTCTTCACATCCATACTAGTAGACACAGCCAAAGTATTAAAAACGAACTATTTACAAACGACAAATCTTGGCAAGCCACGACACAACTTGACAAAAATGACATCTTAGACTTACTCAGTCTTTCCTCTTCACTGAATTCTCCTTACAGAACTCATACCATAGACAAATTTCAGGCACACAAATTGTGTCACCACTATCCACCTTCACCGCAGAAATTATAATGCAACAACTTGAATCACAATCAGTCACCAACAACACAAACATCAGACTGAGGAAAAGATGTGTCGACGACATCTTTGCCATTGTCAAGAAAGACAAAAATGAACAAATCCTACAAACCTTAAACAATACAATGATAAACATAACCTTTACTAAAGATGAAGACATGAAAAACAACTTACTTTTCTCTGTATCCTACTGACTAGAACAGCACACTAAACACACATATTGTGGCGCAAAACGACCCACACAGACCAAATATTTGATTTCAACATCAATCACCCAACACAACACAAAATATGCTGCATACGAACACCTTTTCATCAGAATCAACACTTATTGTAACACCGAAAAGGCTAAGAAAACAGAACGCAATTACTTATACTCCACATTTATAAAAACAATTACAATAGAAAATTTATAAACAAAATTATAAACAAAACACAAAACAAAACCCAAACCAACAAAAGTAACGAATAACCCTATGAAACAGTAAAAACAATCACATCCATGCATACATAAACGGAACATCAAAAAAGACTGCATGACTTCTTCGACCATTCAATATAAACGTCGCAAACAAACCAACACAAAAGACAAATCATATTTTGCCAAACATAAAGAGAAAACAACAACAATTCATGATACAACGGACGCAATCCAAACTCATTAACGACAGAACACACGTTTGCAAATAACGACGCATAGGATTAGACAGAAATTAAAGTACTCGGACGCGCACAGACAAAACACGCACGCAAATTTAAAGACGCTTGGTACAGTAAAGACAACGACACAATGAACAAACATATTGACATACCTATCGTATATATTCACAACTAAAGAAAAACGACAAAAAATCTACTAACGACACTCAAACCACAGCAACTTACGGTAATAATATATATTAACACAATCCTATTCACAATACACCCAAACCCACAACAACATATTTCACGTCATTCAATCACCTAAATGCACCATTAGTAAAATAACTTATCCGGATAAACTTTTATCTTTCTAAAATACATATATATAAGTTTAAAGAATGGTAATCCAGACATGCTTTATTGTAGTGCATGCCGTTATGTAATCTAGTACCTAATAACCAATTGCATATACAGTAAATAATAAATTATCTGTCAGTTTCCTGAAGATCGCCCTATGGCGTGAAACACCAAGTAGTGACAGCAAAACTTATCAATATATTAACTATACAATACATTGATTTTTTAATACTGAATTGTAAGTAGCAATGCTGAAAATTACCATATATACATTGTTGTTCAATTATACATGGTTTCAGTTTATCTTTGTTGTTTTAGTATTTTGTCAAAGTGTTTCCTTCATGTGGCTTTGTATAGATAACCAAGGTTAAAATCAACGCAAATACTCCCGATGTTCAAAATTACAAAAATCACGAATAAATATTTTTAAAATGCTGCTTCATAAAATTGATAAAGAAAATCAACAACAAGTAGTGTCTTCATTTCTATCGTCACAGAATGGAGCGTTGAAAGACGTGCAAGAAATACGGATTTTACGAAATAACATACGACATATAAGTATATTATCAAATCTAGTTCTGCAAACAAGGTATGTACAAGTTTTACGTTGGGGATTATTCCATTTAGTAGAAAAATAAGGAAAACATAAAACAAAAATATGTTTATAATACATTGATTTTTCAAAACAGAAATTTTACTAATAATAATAAAATTACCTTTTATACATTCTCGTTCACTCACTGCACCAACATTGATGGTACCTTTACCTCATTACAGGAAGACAACGAGTTTGTTTTGATATGGTTGATATGTATAGATGGGACATTTTTACATTTCTTATTTTAAAGGAAAAAATGAACCATTGAACAATCTATAAAGACGATTAATGAAAATAAAACGTTGACTGACAATTGAAATTTACAGTTGATTTATTTATTGTATTCAATATTTTCTGTTCCATTATGTAAGTTAACTATGAATCAAATGAAATGTTTAGAAAATTTTCAAGAACATTAAAGCAAAGATTGATCAGGCAAAACACTTCACATTCCAAGAAAACAAATACTTACCAAAAGCATTGCTAGGAATGGCCACCTTTGGTATTGTGTCACAGCTTCCTGGAGCAAAAGCAAGATTGTCGAGAGCTACAAAGTTGTAGTGATACCCCAAATCAGCTTCAACGATTAACTATGAAGAAAAAGTAAGCGGCTTGGACAAATTGACGAATTTAAAGTTGTATAAGTATGTGTAAGTTCCTACCCTAGATAGACCCATTGTAAAATTAACTGTGACTTGGCCTTTTTCCACTTAGTTCCTTGATCACCACTTAATGACCACAGTAACAGATTGTATCCATTGTGAAAATATTCTTGGTAAATATTTAATGGCCCAGAATAACTGTCATGCACGTAATACGAAAATGAAAAACACACGAGAGAGTCGTTGCGATAGTTTCCAACCAACCAAGTTTTGCCTAAAGCATATGATTCCAAACTAAGATATCGTCCTACAACAAATGAAGAAATGTAAGATATATGTAGACTATATATATAAAGAATAAAAATATCGTCCTACAACACATGAAGAAATGTAAGATATATGCGAACTTTATATATAAAGAAATATAAAATTATCGTGGTTTAACAAATTCAATAAACAAAATTTTTTAAAAAATCATAATAGCTATAAAATTATCATCTATTTTTGTGTCTTTTAGCTGAATGAAACTACATCTGATTTTAATTTTAAGTAAGTATCTATTTTAGATCCAGCAATATATTTATGACGTTAGATTTTATTAAGAAGTAACTTACTGATTGACATTTAAAATCTGAGTTGTCATTTAAAGACAAAATCCTAAGTACTCTTCATCATTTTTCTTTTTTTAATTCAAGCAGTTGTACATACAACACTTATTCACTAAAAACGCTGCCATCTTACCAATACTGAAGCCTGTAGCATCATAGCGTGGTGGGTCATAAAATGATGAGTTTAATGTACGAAGTTTCCAGTCAAAGTCATCGTCACCTTCTACGTTGTGCCATGGACATTCAGTAGTTCCCAGTCCCTTTTGAAAATCACATCTTTTGACTGAACGAAAAAGAAATCGAAAGTTAAACAGCCATATTAGTTGCTATAGAATATAGGAAAAGTCTGAAATGCATTTGTATGGAATAAAACACACCACACAAGATAATGGGTTTTAACTGCAAAAATGTTGTGTAAATTGTACACAAAATTTCAGTAAAATGTGTATCCACAGTGACACAAACGCTAGTGTATAGACTACATAAAACTATTGGTAAATTTAATATTTTGAGTGAAAGGATGAATTACACACTTTTGGGAAAATGTATAACACAAAATTGTAGGCAAAAATATAGAAACAGACAATGCATTTACAGCAACACAGGTTTTAGAGTAAAATTTCTATTAAAACACACTTATAAATAGGTATAAAGAGATAGTCGTTTATTGTGTAGAAAATTACATTGATCAATAAGACATGTATACTACAAGACCAAGCATATATTAATAGTCGTAATACTAACTAGCTGACAGCGTCATGCAGCATATGCGGCGCTAGTCAAAGTAAAGATAACATGCATCGATTATATGTGGATTACTGGATTTTTAAGAACTCGTGAAAATATATTTTCCGTGCAGACATCCCTTCCGGTAAATAACATATATTTTATGAGTCAACTTAAAAATTAATTTGATTACACTTATTACAAAACGTTGTAAAACTTGTCTAAATTGCGCAACTCTTCACTTGAATGCTCTGCTCTACATGATTTTGTGTATAACAATTTACACAAAAATGAGCAACTTGCTTACTCAAAGAAATTTGTATATTTTCAATTCAAAAAAATAAGTTAAGACTTTACCGTAGTTTTAAGTTGACAGAACTCAAAATTTTAGTTAAATGAGATGATGTACGCAATTAATTGCGGGGTCTCCAAACTTTACAGCCAGAGGGCCACATGACTTTCATCCAGCATGTTGAGAGCCGACGAACCGTATACCGCTGGTCAAAGAGCGAATACTTTAATAAAACGAAGTACATAACACAAGCTTCATTAGTTAAGAAAATATTTATTCAAAATTTAAAGGTTAAATTTCAACAAAGTGTAATATCATAACAAAATCACAATTAGTCTGTTCAGTTTTCTCAATGTTAAGTGTGAAATTGGCTTTCTTAAGTGTCTCTGCGGGCCGGATTGAGAGGCCCAACGGGCCGCATCTGGCCCGCGGGCCGTAGTTTGGAGACCCTGGTTTAAATGATAAAAGCATCAAACTTTTAAATACACAAATTATTTTACGTTTTTAATCAATCAGCAATTCTTGTTTGTAATTTGGCTACGTTTGCTGAAAGTTCAGCAAAAAAACTCGAAATTGTGTAAAAAATTTCCAGTCTCAGAAGTCGTCGACACACAAAAATCTTTAATGTTCACTAAATTTATCAAGAATTTCATTAAACAACTTAATGACAAAAATTTCTTCCAGCAAGAGTGAAGATCGTTCTATATACTTAATATATTTGTAAAACCCACGGTAACTTACTATTAAAAATATGTCGAATTGTAGATTATGAATGTTAAAATTGCTTTTTAAATGTTATGTGGACTGTCTTGGTAACTTTTTCAAGTATTTTGAAGAAAAGATTATATATAAGTCTACTTTATATACTTTTTAACCTAAATACAAATTTTACTATATGCAATTTAAATGCGATATTTGGGGTATATTCTGAACTAGCAATTTGTTAAAATATTTCGTAAGCGTGTTATATATAAATAACAACGAAACAAATCAACGCTAATATTTATGATGTTCAATGATTGAAAAATCATATGTAAATAGTTTCAAACTACTGCTCCATAAAATTGTTAAAGAAAATCAACAACATGCACTGTCTTTATTTCTATCGTACCAGAATGCAGCGTTGAAAGACGTGCTAGAAATATGGATTTTACTTTATAGGCATATGAAATATCAGTGCATTATCAACTCTAGCCATGCAAACAAGGTATATCTACAAATTTTACGGATTATTCCTATATTATTAATAGAAAACAAAGAAATAGCTAAATTATATACAACAAATCGTACCTCTTCCAGGATCACCTAAATATGAACTATCAAAATATCTATGTAACATTCTTTATTCTCTAGTCAAAAGTTCGCCTCACACCATCAAAACGCCACCACCTTCCTCGTCAACATTGACACCGTTAAACTACAACCAGACACAGACACAGTTATGATATCTTACGACGTGACATTACTCTTCACATCCATACTAGTAGACACAGCCAAAGTATTAAAAACGAACTATTTACAAACGACAAATCTTGGCAAGCCACGACACAACTTGACAAAAATGACATCTTAGACTTACTCAGTCTTTGCCTCTTCACTGAATTCTCCTTACAGAACTCATACCATAGACAAATTTCAGGCACACAAATTGTGTCACCACTATCCACCTTCACCGCAGAAATTATAATGCAACAACTCGAATCACAATCAGTCACCAACAACACAGACATCAGACTGAGGAAAGATGTGTCGACGACATCTTTGCCATTGTCAAGAAAGACAAAACTGAACAAATCCTACAAACCTTAAACAATACAATAATAAACATAACCTTTACTAAAGATGAAGACATGAAAACAACTTACTTTTCTCTGTATCCTACTGACTAGAACAGCACACTAAACACACATATTGTGCCGCAAAACGACCCACACAGACCAAATATTTGATTTCAACATCAATCACCCAACACAACACAAAATATGCTGCATACGAACACCTTTTCATCAGAATCAACACTTATTGTAACACCGAAAAGGCTAAGAAAACAGAACGCAATTACTTATACTCCACATTTATAAAAACAATTACAATAGAAAATTTATAAACAAAATTATAAACAAAACACAAAACAAAACCCAAACCAACAAAAGTAACGAATAACCCGATGAAACAGTAAAAACAATCACATCCATGCATACATAAACGGAACATCAAAAAAGACTGCATGACTTCTTCGACCATTCAATATAAACGTCGCAAACAAACCAACACAAAGACAAATCATATTTTGCCAAACATAAAGACAAAACAACAACAATTCATGATACAACGGACGCAATCTACATGATGCCATTTAAAGATTGCTCAAAACAATACATATAGGACAAAAATCGAAGAAAATCGAAACAAGACTCACAGAACACAAAAACGCCATAAAACGACGAGATCCAAACTCATTAACGACAGAACACACGTTTGCAAATAACGACGCATAGGATTGGACAGAAATTAAAGTACTCGGACGCGCACAGACAAAACACGCACGCAAATTTAAAGACGCTTGGTACAGTAAAGACAACGACACAATGAACAAACATATTGACATACCTATCGTATATATTCACAGCTAAAGAAAAACGACAAAAAATCTACTAACGACACTCAAACCACAGCAACTCACGGTAATAATATATATTATCACAATCCTATTCACAATACACCCAAACCCACAACAACATATTTCACGTCATTCAATCACCTAAATCCACCATTAATAAAATAACTTATCCGGATAAACTTTTATCTTTCTAAAGTACATATATATAAGTTTAAAGAATGGTAATCCAGACATGCTTTATTGTAGTGCATGCCGTTATGTAATCTAGTACCTAATAACCAATTGCATATACAGTAAATAATAAATTATCTGTCAGTTTCCTGAAGATCGCCCTATGGCGTGAAACACCAAGTAGTGACAGCAAAACTTATCAATATATTAACTATACAATACATTGATTTTTTAATACTGAATTGTAAGTAGCAATGCTGAAAATTACCATATATACATTATTGTTCAATTATACATGGTTTCAGTTTATCTTTGTTGTTTTAGTATTTTGTCAAAGTGTTTCCTTCATGTGGTTATGTATAGATAACCAAGGTTAAAATCAACATAAATACTCCCGATGTTCAAAATTACAAAAATCATGAATAAATATTTTTAAAATGCTGCTTCATAAAATTGATAAAGAAAATCAACAACAAGTAGTGTCAATCAACACATTGATTTTTCAAAACAGAAATTTTACTAATAATAATAAAAATTACCTTTTATACATTCTCGTTCACTCACTGCACCAACATTGATGGTACCTTTACTCTCATTACAGGGAAGACAACGAGTTTGATTTGGATATGGTTGATATGTATAGATGGGACATTTTTCACATTTCTTACTTTTAAAGGAAAAGAATGAACCAATTGAACAATCTATAAAGACGATTAATGAAAATAAAACGTTGACTGACTATTAAAATTCTACAGTTGATTTATTTATTGTATTCAATGTTTCCTGTCATTATGTAAGTTAACTATGAACCAAATGAAAAGTTAGAAAATTTCAAGAACATTAAAACAAAAGATTGATCAACAAAACACTTCACATTCCAAGAAAACAAATACTTACCAAAAGCATTGCTAGGAATGGCCACCTTTGGTATTGTGTCACAGCTTCCTGGAGCAAAAGCAAGATTGTCGATAGCTACAAAGTTGTAGTAATGCCTCAAAACAGCTTCAACGATTAACTATGAAGAAAAGTAAGTGCTTGGACTAATTGACAAAGTTTAAAGTTGAATAAGTATGTCTAAGTTCCGTACCCTAGATAGACCCATTGTAAAATTAACTGTGACTTGGCCTTTTTTCCACTTAGTTCCTTGATCAACACTTAATGACCACAGTAAGGGATTGTATCCATTGTGAAAATATTCTTGGTAAATATTTAATGGCCCAGAATAACTGTCATGCACGTAATACGAAAATGAAAAACACACGAGAGAGTCGTTTCGATAGTTTCCCACCAACCAAGCTTTGCCAGGTGAACTTGATTCAGAATAAAGAACTCGTCCTGCAACACAAGAGAAAATGTAAAATATAGTTACTGTGTAGACTAGATATATAAAGAATGCATATTTATTGATAAATCATTTATTTAAGATTGCTTGATCAACCATTACAGTAATGCTCGTAAAGAGATTGATTTATGTTGTTCAAAACACCTTGTACAGTAAGATAATTAAGATTTTTGTGTAATTGTAAAATTTATTTCACCAATTTTTTATTTGTAAATTTATGAATAAAAAATTATAGTTGTTCAGGAGGGGCGGAAGAGGGCGACCAGGGGCGGTTATATCACACCCATCGGGGAGCCCTATAATTCTCATGTCGTGGAAAATGTGACAGTTTGTCAAGGGTGGGAAGAAAATTAAGAGTTTCTAATTTCGATAGTTGTTGTTTGTTTGTAGCTTTAACCAGTAAAAGCTTTTGAACATAAAAAGTAAGAAAAATTTGTTTCTTCAAAGATACTAGCTTTTGGATTTTGCATATGACAGTAGATAATTTTATTACGTTGAAGCAAACTTCAGCGTTATGCCGCTAGCTACTTTTAGTGCTCTGGCTATAGATGTTGTATCAATCGTTTTATTCGATACATCATGATAATTAAGTATATATCCCTACGACACCTAAATTTTCCTCAAAAATGTTTACGATTAGTATGACCAAAGTCCTATTGCTTTGATCAATAAGAAGTTGAAAGCCTGTAACGGAAGAGAGAAGTTCTAAGTGTTCTCAAATGAGACTGAAAGAATGGCCAGTTATGTTGATATTGCCGAGAATGTAGAACTTGTTAGTATTCAAGAAGCTACAGTGCTACTGGATCGATATTTACTTCCATAAATATTGATCCTGTATGAGATTACGAAAAACGTTAAAGGCTAAGTTGAAGAAGAGATTTAATGACAAGAACATTGTCGTTATAAGAGGAAATAGCAATTACTGCTTTGACCCACCGATTTTACAACATTCATGCATGAAAAAACTTTCATCTTTCGCTGACTCATTTAATGGCACAACTATTAATCTCCTCTCTAAACGTTGCCATGCATATTAACACTTGCTATAAAGAACTTAAAAACAATAAAGAAAAACAAAACAAATAAGAATATTCTTAAAGAAATTAGAAGAAGCCTTATCTGAGCAATGACTGCCTGCAGTTTGCTCTTGTGACGTGTCATCAACTAAATTCAAGTGGAATTTCAGCTCAATTCAAAATCAGAGTAGTCATTTTTGAAAACAAAATCTCACTAAACGATCTTCATCAAATTCATCAATAAAGCCTCTCTACTATATAAAAATGACATCATTTCAAAACTGAAGCCTTCGTCATTATAACGTGATCTTCTATATAGTGAACTAAGTCTTCTGTCAAAGTCGTCATTTCCCTCCACGTTGCTTTACAAACCTAAACTCCAAGTCATCCACGTACGAATTGGGCTTAGTACCGTCTGCACCTCACAATTCACAAGCGTAATTACATTAAGTAATAACCAATATTTATTATCTTACTCGCTTTACCAAGCTATCCAGTTCTCCATTTACAAAAACTTACTCAGTGTTTCAAGAGATCAAATTAGTTTTTTATCTTGAAACTCGATATTTTTTCTACTTGCACACATTAAAAAGTTCTCCTGTTTCAGAACTTACCAAACGGTCCGTAATTGCGGACAATCCAGTTGTAATCATCAACTCCTTCAACATTGTGCCATTGACATAAATTCGTGCCCAGGCCAGGTTCAAAGTCACAGAGATTCGCTGTAAGTAAATAGGAGAGGAATCAAGCAAAGCAAGTTATACTTAAATACAACATTGAAAAAAGGGTTTTTGTTTCATTTTAATACGTAAGATTGCTTTTCACTGGCTATGTAAGCCAAAATTAGTGTAAAGAAATTAGTTTAAAGAAATTTTTATATTTTCTTGCATACATACGTCGCATGAAATTTATTGGACAAAGGAGCTGGTTTAGAAAGAGAAAAGAAACTTTATTTAAAATGTACAAAATATAAAAGCTTTGTTTGCAAAAGCTTTTCTTACCTTCGATCAAATAAATACATCGACTTTTTTATGTTATCATAAAATACATACAATTTTCGCCTATATTATCAAAAAAAACTTTCAATGTGTATTGTGTAGAAAATTACATTGATCAATAAGACATGTATACTACAAGACCAAGCATATATTAATAGTCGTAATACTAACTAGCTGACAGCGTCATGCAGTATATGCGGCGCTAGTCAAAGTAAAGATAACATGCATCGATTATATGTGGATTACTGGATTTTTAAGAACTCGTGAAAATATATTTTCCGTGCAGACATCCCTTCCGGTAAATAACATATATTTAAGTCAATTTATGCGAGTGTGTGATGGGATTTATGTCAACATGGCGTATGATAAGCAGATTGATGCTTCTAAAATTGTTGTTGCCGAAGGACTTTTAGCTATGATTTCTTTAGTACTTGGCGAATCGTGGCCGTTATATGGCAGCGAAATCCTACATTCCTGCAAATATATTTCAATGGACAAAAAATTTGTAGCCAAGTGGTATAGATACTGCCAGTTTTGGCGCAACCCCGGTCTGGGGGGCTGCGTACATAAATCTGAGCGCCCCAGCCCTAGTTTGTTTACACATTACTTCGTACTGTGTGTATACATGGGTCCCGACAAAATTCACACCAATTCTGGCACACCTCACAGTTTGAGAAGGAGTATACACGAATCTAAGCGCCCCAGTCCTAGTTCGCGTACGTACTTCTTGTAATTATGCTAGCATAATGAGAGCGAAGGCCAAACTCTGGACAACGGACGTCGGGGTTAAGGCGGTGCCCTCCGCCGGCCGTCAGTCATTTGAAGAAAGACGATTCACAGTGTATAAATAAGCTCACAGCGTATATCCAAACAATCGACAGCCATGAGGCAGGGCAAGAACAAGTGCGCGTGGGTGAAGGTCCACACTAGAGAACCGTGTGGAAAGTCATGTATGAGGAAGTATTGTAGAGTGCATCTGCAACAAATCCGGCGTGGCTCGCCGGTGCCGGTGCCATGTCGGGGTTGTGGAATCAGCACGCAGGCAGAGGCGCAACGATGCGCAGATTGTGGCCAGCAAGCCGGAAAAGCTCACCTTCGTAGAAGAAGGGCGTATGATAGGTTATATTAACTGAATATTTATTATATGCTAGGCTACATCCATTTAGACAATAGCGTATGATAGGTATATTCACTGATATGAATACTGTCGAGAAACTTCTGCAACTATATGACCAAGGTGTAATCAGCGTAGACGCGTCTTAAGGCTCTTCAACCGCCCGCTGACCCGACACCCACGCAAAGATATGTCACTCCGCTTATCCCCAAACCGCGAAAGCGCAGGCCTATCCCCAAACCACGCAAGCGCAGGCCCGCCAAGCCTACTGATGATGAGATAGACGCATACATCAATGAGCTTCTGGCTGAATTTAAACCACGATGCCCCACAAGGGCTCCTCCCCCACCACCTACGGAATTTAAGTGGGATGAAACGAAGGCAGCTAGAGACCTGCAACGGCCGGGCAAGTATCCCACTGAAGACGGTCTTGACTATGTGGGGGTGAGCGCACCCACACCGCTCTCCCAGCTGGAACAAGTAGAGTGTCAGAACGACCCTGCTATCAACGTGTACGGTTGGGAAGGCGGCGTCGTTCCTTGCCGTCTAAGCAAAGTAGAGAGAGCTCACAAGACTGTGAATTTCTTCCTCGTCTCGGATTCAAAAAACCCCGAGAAAAACCACTACACTTGGATAAAGGACTTCAACCGCCTTCTCAACCGGGAATCGAAGAATGGCCAACGGCTGCACTTCTGTGAGCGTTGCCTTCACGGCTTCACCAGGCAGGATTTGCTGGAAGAGCATAAGCCTGAATGTCGAGGCATCAACCAGGCTGCGGTTGCCATCAGAATGCCAACCCCCGGAAAAAACAACAAAATCCGCTTTGAGAAATACCACAAGTAACTCAAAGCACCCTTCATAATCTACGCCGACTTTGAGAGTCCGGTCTGCAAAATCGAGGGCCACGCGCTTAACCCTGAAAAGAGCAAAACCCAGCAAACCTCCCGACACGAGGCATGCAGCTACTTATTCATAGTCGTTCGTTCAGACGGGGAAACGCAGCCGCCGCAGCTCTACCGAGGGCCCGACGCAGCCAAGAATTTCCTGGAAGCGCTCCAAGAAGAAGAGCGTAAGATCAAGAAGTTGTTGGCTAATCCCGAGCCTATGCACATGACAGGAAAGGACTGGGGGAGCCACAAAAAAGTCACAAATCGCCACGTCTGCAGCAAGCCCCTCGAAGGCGATTCCATGCGAGACTACTGCCACATTACTGGCAAGTACAGAGGTGCGGCCCACAATGAGTGCAACCTGAAGTTGCGGCTCAGACCGAAGACGACAACCATACCGGTTGTATTTCACAACCTGCGGGGCTACGACAGCCATCTCATCATGCAGACTATCGCAGAAACTGAAGGGAAGGTCACCTGCATCCCCAACAACGCTGAGAAATACATCTCGTTCAGTATCGGCCAGCTTCGATTTATCGACAGCGCCCAGTTCATGTTCTCAAGCCTGGATGGCCTGGTGAAAGCCAGTGACCCGCGAGACATGCGCATCACAGCAGACTACGAGCCGAACCTCCAGAGGCGTACACTCTTGCTCCGGAAGGGGCTCTACCCCTACGAGTACATGGACGGCTGACCCCGATTCAACGAGGAGGCCCTTCCGCCGAAGGAGGCTTTCTACAGGAAGCTCTTGGGCGAAGGCATTACCGACGGCAACTACGCCCACGGAACTCCGAGCCAGGATCGACTTGTAAAACTTTAGGCCATCGAAGAGGCCCACGGGCATAAATAGACTCTAACACCTTCCCAACCTGGGTCGCTGTCTTGTCTGTGATTGCCTGGGCCTCCTTATACCGACTTGCTACGTCGACGACCGTCAATGCGTATTTGAATGTGCGTCTTCCGATTCGATTGTGAGGCAGATACAAGAGATCGGCCTGGTGGACCTCATTCGGGGTGCTTATGCTTAGGTCGGGGGATAGCACTTCGCGCTGGTGCGGGCAGGTAGATCTGCTAGATGGCCTGTTTTGTTAGCCATTCATGAGACACATCATCGCCGACGCCATCCTCTTTAGCCAGCTTTGGGATAGCAGCACGGCCGCGCCAGTACCCCGCAGGACTGTAGTAGACCTCTGCGAGGCGTTCCTCAACGCTTCCGTCCGTAGAAACGCGACCATGTCTTGTCGGGACGACCGCTTTGACACTACGTGTCGTAGGCGACTTCCTAGCTTCAAAATCGTCAGAACCACCACCAGTGATCAGAGGCACTAGGTCGAGCATCTTCTGATCATTGGCTAGAGTGTCTTCGTCGAACATCACCCTTAATCTTTTTAAAAGTCCCTCTACAGAGCCCTCTTCTATAAACAGCCGCCCCGCCAGGACAGCATGGCGCCCACAGACAGCCGTCGCTTGACTTTGCACTGCAAACGTATTCGTAACCATGATCCGCTCGGGAAAGGCCTCCTGAAAGTATCTGCGCAGCTGAGCAGATATTTTCAGCGAGCGCACGTCCAAAGCCATCGAAGACAAGCACATGCGTTCCAGTACAACAAACAGTTAGCCAGTAGTGCCCCCCTTCGACCGCATCATGGAGAGGGTAGATGTTGTCCGTGTTGCTGATGCAAAACTGACCATCGTGGAGATGTGGTAGGCTGTCGTACCTACAGACCCCAACGAACCGTCTTCGGGCTCGCTCGGCCTTCAGGAGGCGTTCGATGTCAACGCTCAAGAGCGGGTAATCCATCTTCCATTCCTTATACCATAATTAAGCCAGCATAATTATATGCTAGCATAGTTACAAGAAGCACAGCGGGAGTCTAAAAATCACAAGGGTGCTGCTTGCCAGCATTAATCAGTTCTCGATGATGCGCCTGTAAACATTCTCGAGGTGTTGGAGCGCTTCTACAGTAAGTGGGCAGCGACCGCAATGAGCAATGCCGCCTTTTGCCCGCACCGCGCATGGTAGGTTCTTTTTCCCCATGTCGACAAACACTTCCCGAGACATTGCTCTCTCCATCTCTCCAGCGAGATATCGGCAATATCGCCGAACTCCAGAATCGATCGGGAAGTTGCAATAATCGGATAGTGACTTATTCGGCTTACAGAAGCTGGATCACAAGAAGGCTTCCTAATAAACATTGATGGCATTAAGCTGTCCTTAATTGCAAATTTTCACTCTGATAATTTTTGCTTAATCTTTGGAAGAAAAAAATTTTGAGTTTTTTTCTCAAAAGGTGAATTTGTTGGCACTGTAAGTGGAGATGGGTAAAGGGTTACAATAAACTTGCATGGTTTGAAGTCTGAGCTTTTCTATATCTATGAACTGTCCTTTGTAGTACCACATTTCTAACTTGACTCATTACATAGAGATTTGAATGGGGGTCTTAGAGGGGTCTATGCCTGACAATTTTGTAGAAATTTTTAAAGACAATGTCTTTTTTGGAATAGCATTATTGTAAAATAAATTTTACGTTCCTACACATGCTAATGAGCCATATATTTGGCATGATAATGAGCCTAAATATTTGGCAAAACATTCAAGTATTGTTCACTTTATTTTTTTTTTGAAATAAACGTAAGCAAAATGTGCTGTTTTTACGCAAAAATGATGCGCACAAAATACATTTTGTATTGCTCTAAAAAGCTGAAAATGGCATTTTTAAAGCTCTGAAATTCAAAATTTCTCAGGGGAGAATGCCTCAGACCCCCCCCCCTAGGGGCGGAGCGCCTCCGACGTTTTATGACTGATGTTTGAAAAATCCTAGATCCGCCCCTGTGCGAAATGATCACAATTTTTGAGCTGATAAAAATTTGTTTGTAACAAAACGATAATTTCAACTATAATTGAACTAAAGCTACATTTTTACTATGATTTTCACGAATGAACTTCGACTTCTTACATTGAAATTTTGTACTCGTATACATAGTTCAACTTAAATTGATGAATTTACTTTTAAGGTAGATCAACGTTTTGACATGCATGACATAATTCAACTTTATATTGAAGTCAAAACGATGTCTAGTGTGCTTATCGGGACACCTCTTCTTTATGTAATCAAAATTCCAAAGTAGTATGAGTGCATAATTGACGAAAAACCGCGAGTTGTATCTTTTGAATGTTTTTATGCAGTGCAGTGTTTGAAATTAAATGAGATATGATCTTTGCACATAGATGGACAATTTAAGCAATCGTCTCAGGACCTGAAAAAATCAGGTGACTCAACGGGATTCGAACCCATGACCTCTGCGGTGCCGGTGCAGTGCTCTGACCACTGAGCTATGAAGTCACACAGTGGTGAGCAGGTCAATATTGTTGGGCTCATGTTTTCTCGTGAAATGAATGTCATATGAATGTTTTTATGCAGTGCGGTGTTTGAAATTAAATGAGATATGATCTTCGCACTTAGATGGACAATTTAAGCAATCGTCTCAGGACCTGAAAAAATCAGGTGACTCAACGGGATTCGAACCCATGACCTCTGCGGTGCCGGTGCAGTGCTCTGACCACTGAGCTATGAAGTCACACAGTGGTGAGCAGGTCAATATTGTTGGGCTCAAAGGACAGTTCATAGATATAGAAAAGCTCAGACTTCAAACCATGCAAGTTTATTGTAACCCTTTACCCATCTCCACTTACAGTGCCAACAAATTCACCTTTTGAGAAAAAACTCAAAATTTTTTTCTTCCAAAGATTAAGCAAAAATTATCCGAGTGAAAATTTGCAATTAAGGACAGCTTAATGCCATCAATGTTTATTAGGAAGCCTTCTTGTGATCCAGCTTCTGTAAGCCGAATAAGTCACTATCCGATTATTGCAACTTCCCGATCGATTCTGGAGTTCGGCGATATTGCCGATATCTCGCTGGAGAGATGGAGAGAGCAATATCGCCGAGCCCATGAGCCCAACAATATTGACCTGCTCACCACTGTGTGACTTCATAGCTCAGTGGTCAGAGCACTGCACCGGCACCGCAGAGGTCATGGGTTCAAATCCCGTTGAGTCACCTGATTTTTTCAGGTCCTGAGACGATTGCTTAAATTGTCCATCTAAGTGCGAAGATCATATCTCATTTAATTAGTTGTATCTTTCTCAAACAACTTATTCTATATATATATGATCTATATGTTCATACCAATTTCCAAACATGGTTATACTTACTTATTTTAATGTTAATATGAACATAGCATGTTGAAGTTTTTCCACCATACAGAAAGTGCTTGTACGGAATTTTGTGCTGTCCTATTAAGAACGACTGTGGAGAACTAATGTTCGGCTTTTCCTCTCCTTCTTTTATGTATTTATGGGGACAAGTGAAGTTTTCCGGTTCACTCCAAGATATATTTGCTTCTCGTTTCGCACCTTCGAGGCTTTTGTTCACGACATTTTTTGCACACCAACATTTACCTGAAAAATTTTATTTGAAAAATAAAAATAGACATGCATGGTCGTATTACTATATGTAGCAGGAGAGTGATGTATAACAAAGTCGTTCGATCTGCATAAGAAACGGACCATAGCAAGCTACATCCATTAACAATGAACGTAGCCACCGAATAAAACTGAAAAACAGTTTAATTTCTATTTTTTTAGACTAAAAAGCCAACGACTTAATCATTTGATCTTGCTAAACTTGACTCTTTAGTGAGGAAATCCATGTTTCTGATACAGCAATGTTACCAATGTACGTAGGTCTGCAGTTTTGCATACGCAATAGATATGTAAAAAAATACAAGTATACCTTTTCTACCTTAGGTTTTGCAAATTAAATCTTCTCCAACAGTAAACTTTTATATGAAAGTACGTATGTAAAGGCAAATGTAAAATATATAGATTACCTTCAAGTGGACAAATTTCACTGAACATCCTGAATCGTTCCAAAGATAATTTTCTCTTCGATGCAACCATTAGTTAAAGACAAATTTCCGCACCTTTCTTCCGATTTATTTTTTCTTGAACAAACACATTCCATTTATCTTCACAAAATTCAAACTTTTGTTCCATCCCGATTTGACGGCCAATTTAAGAGTCACGGCCAGCATCAACCACAAGATGACAACAAAACGCATCATTTTTTATCCTTAAAACTGCAATTGTATGGAAAATCATAGCTGCACAAGTTCGATGATAGAACACTGAAAACATACAACTATTATTATCGTAAATATCGAAATATCGAAGCATTTGGTTTATATTTGGTTTATCTGTTTTTTATTTGCTGATGGATAAAAACTTTAAATGCAAACCGCAAACGCAGAAATTATATACGTCAATCCATACACATCTCCTTGTATCTCTCTTACAAGCGCGGAAATTAAGCCTTGTTTTTAGAATTTATTGGTTTTACAGCACACAAAAAAGTGGATTAGGAAATTGTTTTTGGAAATGAATAAGAAATTTGGGTAGTAAACATTTTTGGTGATGAATCTCATCTTCATCACGAATTTTTTTTGGCTGTAGATCATGTTCGTTTATTCATACAGTATCATCTATTATATAGTAGGAAAAATATCAAAAAATTGATGTTGTTATTGATTTTTTTTATAAGTCTTCCGCCGTGTCTTTTAATAAGGGACGGCATGAAGAAAATTAACCAGTCAGCTTAAAGCTTTTTTTATATTTCGCTTACTAAATCTTTATCTATTTCTAAATCTTGTGTATGAATAGGAGTACCAAAACACATTTTCTAAATTTTGAATAGAAACGGGGTTTTTTTTCATAAACTTTTTAAAACTGTTTATTCCGTCAAAAAACTACGAATACAAATATCTAAATACAAAAACAAAAAAGTAGCACAAATCAGCTGATAACAACTAAATTAAAATTACTTTTGCCTATGCTTCAATCTTAAGTTTGATCATAAAAATGTTATGTCCTTATAAAAAACAAGCCCAAATAATGTCTTCGAGGTGAATGATTCTCTTTAAACGACTGCACCCTTACATTCTTTCATTGTTTACAAAAAATCCATGTCGATGTTACCTTCGTAGCTTCAAGCAAAAACTTAAGATGCAGAAACAGAATATAGAGCTTATAGCAATTTAACCATCATGAATTTGAATGCTACAGCATTAATGTTTCATCTAAACTGGAAATCTAATCATAAATTATCATATCTTAATATCTACTTACCTCTTGTCTTCAGACAATTTCGCAACGATAATGAAGCCAATTTAGCGATTCGGTGATACACTAATAATCATTAAACATTTAAGATACACGACAAATTTCTTTAGAGCAAACATGTTTAGGCATACTTTATGAGTATTGTGCTCCTACGAAATTGTACATAAATAATGTACAGCAATAATGTTAAAAAGCAAGCGTTCAATATTAATCTTGCAGCATGTGCTTCCATCTGTTCCGTTGATATGTCCATTGCAATTCAATTTTAGTAAAATATTTCTCAACAAATAAAGGAGAATTTTACAAAAATGATCCACGATGTGTAACTTTTATAGTTTTCAAATTTAGTTCGTAGCTTCAAGCAAAAACTTAAGATGCAGAAACAGAATATAGAGCTTATAGCAATTTAACCATCATGAATTTCAATGCTACAGCATTAATGTTTCATCTAAACTGGAAATCTAATCATAAATTATCATATCTTAATATCTACTTACCTTTTGTCTTCAAACAATTTCCCAACGATAATGAAGCCAATTTAACGATTCAGTGATACACCAACAATCATTAAACATTTAAAATACACGACAAATTTATTTAGAGCGAACATGTTTAGGCGTACTTTATGAGTATTGTGCTTCTACGAAATTGTACACCAATAATGTACAGCAATAATGTTAAAAAGCAAGCGTTCAATATTAATCTTGCAGCATGTGCTTCCATCTGTTCCGTTGATATGTCCATTGAATTCAATTTTAGTAAAATATTTCTCAACTAATAAAGGAGAATTTTACAAAAATGATCTACGATGTAAAGCTTTTATACTTTTCACATTTTCTCAATCACCTATAACTTGATGAAATGTTACAAGTATAGAAAAATTTTCTGTCCTCTATTCAAAATTCGTTACTGATATTGGTTTCTGCGACCCCCCCGCCCTCCTCCAACAAAAAAAATTGACAGTGCGCCATTGCACCATATGCTTGCCCTAGTGATGAATGATAACTTGTACAATAAACGATAAAAGAGCACAATGGAGAGTCTTTTTAGTGAAAACATATAAATATTATCATTATAAATCTTATTTTGACTGTCGTTACTGCAAACGTGTGACTTCTTGGGACTTTGGATATTTAAATATATATGGCACCAATTTTTCCTATTTTACGCTACTTACTTTTTGCTAGAAATGAGCACTTTTATTTCTGTTAATGAAATAATACAAATCATAGTCATATTACCAATTATCATGTTTATATTATAAAAGGAAAACTTTTAAATACTACGAAAATGTCAAATATTAAATATATCCAAACGGATACCTGCTTGAAAAGGAACGCTACAATCTTTCGAATGAAAACTCATTCATGTTATTCCAGTAATCTTTTTCCCTAAATAAACTTTTAGCTCAGACAACTCATCTAACATCTCGTTAAGTTAGAAGAAGCATAAGCTCAAATCAAACTTTAAGCATCTTCATTGGAGATGCCTCTTTTTTCAGAATACATGAAGAGAATTGGACCGTTTGAAATACAATTCATAAATTCTTGGTCAATGGCTCACTGACAATAGCAAAAGCAATAATTTAAATTCAGAGGTTATTTGCTGATTATTGATTGGAATTTTTAATTTCATTGTCTGCTTCAGGTAATGGACAAAAAGGATGAGACATACAACGACAAACAAAGACATCTTGCAAACTCAACATAGCTATGAGTTCCATGGAAAAAATCAAGACACAATAATTCATTTGGTGATGTTTTGAGTCTATAAATTGTGTCCTGGGAAATGTTAACAACAAATGCAATATAAAGAATTGCAGCATGTGCTTCAATCTGTTCCGTTGATATGTCCATTGCAATTCAATTTTAGTAAAATATTTCTCAACTAATAAAGGAGAATTTTACAAAAATGATCTACGATGTAAAGCTTTTATACTTTTCACATTTTCTCAATCACCTATAACTTGATGAAATGTTACAAGTATAGAAAAATTTTCTGTCCTCTATTCAAAATTCGTTACCGATATTGGTTTCTGCGACCCCCCCGCCCTCCTCCAACAAAAAAAATTGACAGTGCGCCATTGCACCATATGCTTGCCCTAGTGATGAATGATAACTTGTACAATAAACGATAAAAGAGCACAATGGAGAGTCTTTTTAGTGAAAACATATAAATATTATCATTATAAATCTTATTTTGACTGTCGTTACTGCAAACGTGTGACTTCTTGGGACTTTGGATATTTAAATATATATGGCACCAATTTTTCCTATTTTACGCTACTTACTTTTGCTAGAAATGAGCACTTTTATTTCTGTTAATGAAATAATACAAATCATAGTCATATTACCAATTATCATGTTTATATTATAAAAGGAAAACTTTTAAATACTACGAAAATGTCAAATATTAAATATATCCAAACGGATACCTGCTGAAAAGGAACGCTACAATCTTTCGAATTAAAACTCATTCATGTTATTCCAGTAATCTTTTCCTAAATAAACTTTTAGCTCAGACAACTCATCTAACATCTCGTTAAGTTAGAAGAAGCATAAGCTCAAATCAAACTTTAAGCATCTTCATCGGAGATGCCTCTTTTCAGAATACATGAAGAGAATTGGACCGTTTGAAATACAATTCATAAATTCTTGGTCAATGGCTCACTGACAATGGCAAAAGCAATAATTTAAATTCAGAGGTTATTTGCTGATTATTGATTGGAATTTTTAATTTCATTGTCTGCTTCAGGTAATGGACAAAAAGGATGAGACATACAACGACAAACAAAGACATCTTGCAAACTCAACATAGCTATGAGTTCCATGGAAAAAATCAAGACACAATAATTCATTTGGTGATGTTTTGAGTCTATAAATTGTGTCCTGGGAAATGTTAACAACAAATGCAATATAAAGAATTGCAGCATGTGCTTCAATCTGTTCCGTTGATATGTCCATTGCAATTCAATTTTAGTAAAATATTTCTCAACTAATAAAGGAGAATTTTATAAAAATGATCTACGATGTATAACTTTTATACTTTTCACATTTTCTCAATCACCTATAACTTGATGAAATGTTACAAGTATAGAAAAATTTTCTGTCCTCTATTCAAAATTCGTTAGCGATATTGGTTTCTGCGACCCCCCCGCCCTCCTCCAACAAAAAAAATTGACAGCGCGCCATTGCACCATATGCTTGCCCTAGTGATGAATGATAACTTGTACAATAAACGATAAAAGAGCACAATAGAGAAAGGCTTTTTAGTGAAAACATATAAATATTATCATTATAAATCTTATTTTGACTGTCGTTACTGCAAACGTGTGACTTCTTGGGACTTTGGATATTTAAATATATATGGCACCAATTTTTCCTATTTTACGCTACTTACTTTTTGCTAGAAATGAGCACTTTTATTTCTGTTAATGAAATAATACAAATCATAGTCATATTACCAATTATCATGTTTATATTATAAAAGGAAAACTTTTAAATACTACGAAAATGTCAAATATTAAATATCCAAACGGATACCTGCTTGAAAAGGAACGCTACAATCTTTCGAATTAAAACTCATTCATGTTATTCCAGTAATCTTTTCACTAAATAAACTTTTAGCTCAGACAACTCATCTAACATCTCGTTAAGTTAGAAGAAGCATAAGCTCAAATCAAACTTTAAGCATCTTCATCGGAGATGCCTCTTTTTTCAGAGTACATGAAGAGAATTGGACCGTTTGAAATACAATTCATAAATTCTTGGTCAATGGCTCACTGACAATAGCAAAAGCAATAATTTAAAAATCCGTAGGTTATTTGCTGATTATTGAATGGAATTTTTCAATTTTATTGTCTGCTTCAGGTAACGGACAAAAAGGATGAAACATACTACGACAAACAAAGACATCTTGCAAACTCAACATAGCTATGAGTTCGATGGAAAAAATGAAGACACAATAATTCATTTGGTGATATTTCGACTCTATAAATTGTCTCCTGGGAAACGTTAACAACAAATGCAATATAAAGCATCTAGGTCAAAATGAAAAGTAAAAAACAAATTACTTTAAAATCAGTTTTAATCTATAAAATAAACTAAGACATACCAAGTAAATTTAATGTACTTCATAAAACCTCTAAACATCCATGTTTGAAGTTCAGAAGTTAGTTGTTTGAAAGTAGTGCAATTTTTTATGATATAATTTACTTTATATTGCAATAAGTGTTCATTGTCCTTTGCCTAAAATTTAAAAATTTAACCTAAAAAATTCGTATCTTTGCAAAATATATAAGATCAATGCAGATCACGATTCTGAGAAATAAACCAAATAATTTCTCCTTCAGCGTTTCAGTTTAAAATCAAGATTTATTTTTTAGAGATGATTTCTTATCTGTAGCTTGATCAAAAATGATTACGCGACTACAAATAATCATCCAAGTTAGTCAGCTGAAATTTGAATTCAAAAAAACGTTTACTTTGTGATTTGTAACTAACTCAAAATCCTAAAGTCGCCTTAAATCGTTGATGGATATCAGTGGCATACAAAACATGAGGACATAGAGGGATATTATGAAACATGTACGTTTGGCGATATTTTATAACATGAAATCATCAGTACGTAACAATTAATGATTTCTAAACTATAATTATCACAACACATAAATTTTATAGGGGTTGCTCCTTATACTACATTGGTGAAATCAGTTTAAATTGGCTTATAACTATTTGAAACAAACAATGTGTAAAATGCTGTTTTCCCATGGTGTGGAGACTTTCATGTTGCTAACCATGGTGTGGAGACTTACATGTTGCTAACCATGGTGTGGAGACTTACATGTTGTTGACCATGGTGTAGAAACTTGCATTGTGCCAACCATGTAAGTTTGACATTTACATGGGTTTTAAGAAAGGTAAGTCCGTCCAAATAACTTAGCTTTCCTTCACCTGTGGTATTAACGATTTCAGAAAGTTTACCAAATTGTTGATTTTCAACAAAATATAAGAAGGTGATATTTTGCAATTCTTAAAATTCTTCAATTGGCAGTTCCTACGTATCTTCGTTTCCAATTCACAAAATAATGTAAACAATATGCTTCAAACAATGGACTCTATCTTCTCAGGCTGTTGAACATCTTTAGTGTCGTTGTGATTTGTCGCTGTCATATTTTCTAATCTTATTGCGTCTTCATTCTTATAAGATGCTCCTTTTCGTGGAGAGGTATCTTCTGCTAGCCTTTCGTAAGAACCAGCATCTTTTAATTTCTGTGTTGATGGTTCAACAGCAACTTCAGGTAAAGGAGCTGTAGGTGCCGTGTATGCATCTGTGGGAGGGGTGGGTAATGGTGCATTGGAGTCATAGCTAAAAATGAACATAATATATTGTGAAAGTTAACTATAGAGTAAATATTCTTCAATAAAAACATGCTTACGTTGTAAATAGTAAGAGAACTGTACATAAAGAGAGTACTAACCCATGTAATTTATTGGAAATGAGCAATGGTTGTAAGTAATAATCAGATTTTTTTTTCAATAATTCATCTTTCTCCCTTGCCGCCTCAATCTCCTCAGCACTTGCTTCAATGTGTAAATATGGATTCGTCTAAAAATGATGAAATAACATTGAAAACAGGGACTGTGTAATAAAGGCAGTATGGTAAATGGCTGACCAAAGACATTGTATAAACAGCAATGATCACTAGAGAATACAATCAAGAATTGCAAACATATGCAGGTTCACTTGAGCACAAGAATCAAATGAATTCAGGGTAAGGGGAAGTATCTTCAATTATTGTAACGTATACTTAAGTAATATTAAATAGCGCAGATTATGTCGACATAAAAGAACTAGATTTTTCAATTTCCATCTTCAACTGTTTTAGCACATTTAGACAAATAATTTACTGAGAAGTCAATAGAGTCTTAATCATACATACAACAAATATAAATACGTATATGTACAACATGTATAACAATGTCCTCTATATATGTACAACATGTATAACAATGTCCTCTATATATGTTTAAAACACTATATCTTGAAGAGAGGAGAATGATGGTGTAATAAATTTCAATTCAATTGAAGTTAGAACCATACCTTTTCCATATGTCGTTCCAATATTCTTCCAAAATGCTCTACCAAATTGGAAAATGTTGGTCTATTTTGTGGTTGTTCCTGCCAACAATCTCTCATGATTGTATAGATTTCCAATGGACATTTATTGGGCTGTGGCATACGTTTTTCTTGGTTTAAAAAATCCAGCAATTGTTCAGCTGGTAGATCGGGATAAGGCGTACCTCCAAGAGTCATCATTTCCCACAGTAAAACACCGAACGACCAACTGAAGTTAGTAAACAAAATGTGTCAATTAACATACCTTAGAAATAAATGGAATAAAAAACATTCTATGAATAAAGTTGAGAAAACCTGCATGTCAAAATAACATATTTATAACTTACACATCACTTTGATGAGTATATACGCGATCAAATAAAGATTCTACAGCCATCCATTTTACAGGTAACATACCACTGGATGTCTTCACATAAACATCGCTTTTATATATATCTCGTGCCAGACCAAAATCTGATATTTTCATGACGTATTCTTCAGCAACAAGAATGTTACGGGCAGCAAGATCACGATGTATTAACTGAAAATAATTAAAGATTATAAATCTTCTATCAATGTTCTAGTTTTTAATACAAACTATTGTGAAAGCAATGAGCATTAGTTACTTATGAATAGTTATTATAGGATTAGAAATTGTTTTTAAATTCATAAACTTCATGTAAGATCTGTTAAATAAATGTATTTTATGAAATGTTTACATGATAATTTTTACCTTTCGTGAAGCAAGAAACTCCATTCCTTTGGCAATTTGAAAAGCAGCACCAACAATATCAATTAAAGTAAACTCTTTCTCTGGATCATAAATTTTCTTTTCCCAGGTGCTTTCATAGAAAGATCTTTTGGATCTTAAAAATGTCAGCAAATTTCCATGAGGACAAAATTCTAAGATTACATAAAGTTGCCGTCCCTTCGTACAAGCGCCGAGTAAATTAACGATATTTTTATTTTCACCAATGTGAATCATTAGTTTCAGTTCGTCTGCTATATCATGTATTTCACATTCTGTTGCATGAGCTACAGGAATAACAAAGTTTTTTTCAAAAGAGGGAATAACAAAAACTCAAAATTTCAATGTTTGTAAAATAACACATAATTTTCTCAATAGAAATTTTCACCTTTAACAGTTTTTACAGCAACAATAGCATTGGTTGAATTAGGCTGTAAATGGTCTTTCTTTTTAGGTCTTTGACTTGCCCTTAAAGTACGACGTATTTTCGATCTTCTCTTACGAGCAATGCTGCTTTTATCGCGGGGATTTAAAGCTAAAATTCCCATTGCTTCAGCTTTGTAAACTTCTCCAAAGGCTCCTGCACCAAGACGATCACCCATAACGAGTCTTTCAAAAGGAAATTCCCAATCAGAGTCGTACGGTAAATTCATACTTTGCTCATTAAGCGTTATACTGGGGTCAATCTGAAACAAAGTCAGAAGAAAACACAATGAAACGAGCTTACCGTTAAACTAAAAAAGAAAAAAAAGTTGTGACATTTGTTACAGTGCGTGTATGTAAAAATAGATGCTTGTATAGGACTTACGACTGAAATGTTAAAAACTCACTGAATAATTTCCAGTACGTAGAAAATACTGATGTTTGTAGAATGATAATTTTTGTTTTTGTTTTCAATAGAGAACAATGATGATAATTAATATGATGACTATGGAAACACCAATAACTATCCCTGCAATGGTTCCTGGTGATGTACCATCGTCGTTTTGGATCGTAGGTGTAGGATCTACACAAAAAACAGAAGACGTTAAAAATATTTAGGTATGTGCATGGCCCATGTTCTGTCTAGGAATTTGAAAAACGCATTCTAAATCAATGATTTTAATGCGGCTGGAACTACTAAATTTGAGACAAAGGTGCTAATTGTAAAATTCATATTCTAATACACAACTTCGCCGCATGAAAAAAATACTCATAAGTGCAAAAGTCAATATAAAACATCCCTAAATGAAAATCTGCAAATCCTGCTAAATCATAAAACAAAATCTCCAACCAACCTTGAGGTCGAAGTCTTAGTGACAACAAACGTTTCTCTGTAATACCAAACGAGTTCCATGCCTTACAAGAATAATTTCCGATGTAAGATTTATTCATTTTTTCAACTGTCATAACTATTTCCTTCTTTGCTATAGCTGTGAGCTTCACATCACTATCGATAGAAATCCATTGTACCCAAGGTATAGGATTACCGCTAGCCACACAACTAAACGTTTTCTTTTCATTGGCAAAAAGACTTTCATCTCTTAAAGTTGATGGTTCGTCGATCTTTGGTTTACCTAAATAAAAGTTGCACAACTATTCTTACAACATTTTCATATGAACCTTAAATTATTTTGTTGAAGGATGTATATACTTTCATTGCAACACAATAAAACTTTATCATTTAGAAAATCTAACAGTGTAAACATTGTCAACCTACCAGTAACATTAAGATAAACAGTTGCTGTGACGTTTCCTAACTGTTTTTTTGCAAAGTATGTGTAATTTCCCGAATGTGAAATATCAACGCCACAAATAATAAGAGTTGTTCCATCATTCTTCAAGTAATAGTTAGGAACTTGGGTTTTACAATTTGTGATTATAACACGACCAATTTCTTCACCATTTCTTGACCATGTTACTTTGGGTCGAGGATTACCTGACACATTACAAATCAACTCTGCGTCTTTATCTTTATCCTTATTCACCGTAGTGTCTTTCATCTGATAAATTACAGGAGGATATATTCCTGTAGAATAGTAAAACAAAAAATTTGTTTGAATTGCAAACAGTATGGATGTGATTCGCAACCAAACATTTACTGTAGGTAGCCAAACACATCGACATTTTCTATCAAATCAAAGTAAGTAAGAGCTAGTCGTACTTATTGTGAACATTTTTAACCACAAAGTATAATTTATATGTATTCGTTCAGGATAATCGTTCGTTAAAATTTTAATTTCAACTCAATGTTTTACAAAAATCAATAAGTTTTACTTTCGTTTTGAAGACGTTTTAAAACGTCAACTGTCATACTGTATTTATATGGCAATCAAAGAAAACCTATGCAAAAGAGAGACATTAGTGGTTAATGAATAACCTTTCAAAGTCAAAGAAAAATAATATCAAAATTTCACACGTTTAGATAGTTCATGCTAAGATAAAAGTATGTTCCTTGTGTTAAACAGCGAGAATTCGCTATTTTTACAAACTTTTTTTTAATGCTTTTGGTGATAAAAATTTCAAAGCAACTAACCTCGTACATTCAACGTTACAGCAGCATATTCATTACTGAGAGCATTTTTTTCACTACATCTGTAAGTTCCAGAATCATTGATGTTGATATTTCGTATTTTCATTGTAACATTACGATATTGAGGATTTCTACTTATGGTGATGTTTGTTCTTTCATTATTTATCACTTCACGACGAGGATTTTCTTTGTAAAACGCAATATTATCACGAATCGAAACATCTACTCTGCAAATTACCATAAAGTCCTCGTTTTCATTTAAAATTACTTCCCCAGAAGGAAAGACTTTAAACGGATCAAAGTTATCTCCTACAGCAAAGAAACGAAACGTTTCACCAATGTTATAATAAATAAAAAACATTTACCATGTAAACAAAAAGAAAATCTTACCAAATCGCAGAAACCTAAAAATTCTACTGTCATTTCCATGAATGTTTTGAGCAACACATCTGAACAACATTGAGGCATCATCCTCAGACCACGGTATCTTCAAAATAATTTCATATTGTCCTTTGTTTTTTCCTTTTTCAAACGAAGACTTATACTGTGAAGGGATCCAGTTATTTGAAACAGGTTTACTACTGTTGATAACAATCTGTTGATACCAAGTTATATTGGGTCTTGGATTAGACCATCTTATCATGCATTTAATCTCGCCTTCAGTGTTGTGTCGTGCTGTGAAATATTTACTGTTTCCTCTGCTGATGGATGGTGGCACTGCAAAACCATTGAAATTTCAAATAAATTATTTCAATTTCAATTACAACAGCTATACAAAGTGCATTACATTGTTCAAAATATACTTATTATTCAAATTGAAAAGATTGCTGTGCAAATTATTTATGAAGTTCAAAGATGAGAAAGGACAAATCTAAGCAAAGCAAAATGCCAGCAATTTTTCTAAGCATGAAAATAATAAAATATTTAAGTACCAAAACGGATCAAGCACGCTCTGTAAATTTCTTTGAAATTTGAGAGAGTTAAAGTTCATACGCCTTCACAATGTAAAAATAGATGCGATGGCGTACAAGCATCTACTGAATAAGTTTGAGGAAATAAAACGTTGAAATCGCCATAACACCGCTATCCTATACTCAAAAAAAGTAGATCCCTATTGATCTTTATGTCTGGACTGTAATGTAATTTTTGACAAAGACAAAAATCGCTTCGTTTGTGCGTATAATCTTGACCCTCCGTTTTAGGCTGCGTTTACACGGTACCGGATAAGTTTTAATCCGGATTAAATTTGTGACGGATTCGTTCTGTTTACACGGAACTGGTACATTTATGAGAGAAATAAAAGTTTCGAGTACAGCGCATGTGCAATGATAGCATGAGAGAAAAATGGCTACCGTTGCTAAAAGGAAAAAATCGTCCGAGTCTGAAGAAAAGAATTTTACTTGGTCGGACGAGGAGATGGCTCTTCTTCTTGATGTGATTGCTGCGTATAAGGTGGATAAAGAAAATGAAGGTGTAGACTGGGAGTCTGTTAAATCGAAATACGATGAAATTCGCGAAAGATACCTCGAGCGTTATCCCATAGAAAATTCAGAAGGATTTCCACATGCTAATGATAAGATGTCAAGCGTTTTTACCAAAAGTCGAATAATAGCTAAAACCAAAAAAATTAAACTTTGTTTTCGAAAAGCAGTTGATTCTGGAAGACGCAGCGGAGGCGGTAGAGTTGTAGCTGTTTTATACGATGAATGTGCTAGTATTTGGTGTGGGAGCCCAGCAGTAGAAGCAATATCGAATGCTCAAGAAAGCATACCAAGCACATCCGAAACTGTCAGTGATTCCGAAGACTCTCTTTCTGAGTATCAAATAAATCGTGTGTTCAGCTTTCTGATGTAAGCAGTGAAACACTCGACAATTCTGCTCAACAAGTGATTTTAAATACTGATGCAATAAGTAGGGTAAGTGAAGCTAGAAGGAATCTCATCTCAAAAGTACAACAAAAGAAAAATTCAAAGTTAAATAAGAAAATACCTGCTGAGAAACAGATGATAGCCATGGCGAAGGAAGATTTAAGTCTTAAGAACAGGATTGTGGAACAAATGGAAAAAGCTGAACAGAAGCACCAAGAAAACATGACTGCTTTTGCCAAAGGAATTTCATCACTTAATGATACACTAAGTCATGGGTTTGCATTGCTTGCATCACTTCAACAGCAACCAAATCAATTTAACTTTCCAAATTTTCAACAACCATGGAGATACCAACAAGCGGCTATGTCAACTAATAACAATGGCGAGTCTAGCCATAGTAATGCCAATGATAATTTTATACCGTTTTCAAAGTCATAGAACCAGGATTTCTATTCTTTTAATAGGTATAGTTCAACATACATTTGTTAGTGTTTGGGTTGCCATTGTTTAATCTAATGTAATACATTGCTTAAATATTACACAAAAACTATTGTTATGAATATACTTTTTAGACAAAGTACTTATATAATTTTAAACAGTTTTAAATTGCCTTTTTTTTGTCATGTTTTATTCCAATAATTTTATTACTTAAAATGCAACTAATGGATTATTGTATGTACAAGAACAATTAAATCATCTTTGTACAAGTATATTATTATCAGTAAAGTCTGTTCAATAAGGTGTTTGTAGATATAATCTCTAATCAAAATACTGCACAAAAATGTCTCTTACTGCCTTTGCTGAAGCCTCACATCCTTGATTCCGTATACTTGAAGATGCAGGTTGAACTTCTCTGTCATAAGTTATTGCATTATCTACTCTTTCATTAGCTATTATCTCACCATTCATTTCAGAATAATTGTGCAATACAAAACAGCTGTAAATAACATTTGGCAAATCAGCAAGGTTTATGTCCATTTCACGCTTCAGACACCCAAATCTACTCTTCAGGTCCAAAGGCACATTCAATAATCATTCTGGCTGAACAAAGTCGATACCCAAAAAATTGTTCCTGTGCAGTCTTGCCCCCACCAGGAAATTCCTTCATCAAATAAGGGAGTAAAGGATATGCCGGATCTCCAAATTCCAACAGGTTCAGTGCCTGGCAATAAGACTCTTGGCAAACTGGGAATTGAACCTTCTTTTAACATCTCATTTACTTTTGAGTTACAAAATATCCTTGAATCATGCACACTCCCCGGCCATTTGACCACAACATCTAGAAAACAATACTTGTAGTCTGCAATAGCTTGCACATTCAGTGAATATCTATGCTTCCTATTGATAAAATCACTTGCATTGTTGGCTGGTTGTTTAATGAAGATATGAGTGCCATCTACAGCACCAATACATTGTGGAAAGCCATGTTTTTCATAAAAATTTGAGACAGCTTCAAATACATCATGTTCTGTTTGAGGTAATCTGATATACTCAGGACCTAATACGGTGGAAATTACAAAACATACTCTTCTAATAGCCAACGATACAGTTGATCTGGAAACGCCAAATGCATTTGCAACTTTTCGTAATCTTCCTTCATCAGCAAGATAGTATAACGTCATAGCAACTTGCTTCTCAACAGATGTAGGAACACGCATATTCGTGACTTTCTTTTGAAGTGGGATTCTGATTTTGTTGCACAGTTTCATGAAATTGTCTTGTGACATCCTAAAGTTCTCTCTCCATTCATGACCTACTACAGCACCGGATAAGAAATTTTCCCACCACAGAGATGTTCTCCCAGGTCTTACCCAACATCCTTTTGCCTTTCTTTTACTTTTTATTTTCTTCCCTCTAACGATGGACGACTGTGTCAGCAATGTAGCATACCTTAAAAAGAGAATTGAACGTCATTTTGAAAATAAATGAAGCAAACTTTTGAGTGAATAAGCCAGTAAGTTTTGTCATAATATGTGTGGATTACAATACTGCGTTATTTATTTTCTGCCGTAAATCCAAAACTTATGCTGTATTTTAGATGCAAAGAACGACATATTCCGTTTGTCATCAAGCGTTTACCTTTGTCTTTGCCTTCGATAATTTACCAAATTTACCAACCCCAGTTCATAAACAACGTTCAACGTCGCCACAGCACCAAAAATAGATGCAAAAATGCTCATAAGAATCTGTCTCATGTTGGAAAATGCAGAATTAAAAAAATATTGACTGAGCACTGACTCACTGTTTTGTCGAATACCAGTGAAAACGGTTAAAAACTTACCTGGTTAAACCGTTTACACGGTAACTGATATAGAATGGAACAGTACGGGAACAGAATTGTACCTCGATTTTTCAGGTACAAAATTGTACCGCTTAGTCGACACAAAACTTGCACGGATCAGAGCGGATCCGTGTAAACGCAGGGCCTATCCGTCACAAATTTAATCCGGATTAAAACTTATCCGGTACCGTGTAAACGCAGCCTTAATGAAAATAGTTAAAACTAAATTGCTCAAGATGTCATACAGATACTAGCTTTGCAAGAACTCGCAAACATGAATGATAATTCGTTCGGTCAAATAGTACAAGAAATGTGAAGCACTGTTCTTTTATTCTGCTCACAGTGCTTTGGCGAGTAAAATGTGAAGCACAATAAGAAAGCAAAATGTCTTTTTCCTGCGAGTCTTAAATGCATTTCTAATGTTTTCGGTGACAACGAAATACAGCAATAATGTAAACATGTACATGTATAATACAATCTGAACTATGCTAATTATTAATCAACTTCATTATGTAGTGATATGTTTTCCAGACTATCCATATGTACAATCCAAATATGTACGATGCATACCAATTGAAACGTCAACATTACCGCAGTGGGTCAGACATACTTTAGACGCCTTTCTTTCATGGTAAATCTCACTCAAAAAGTAGGAAATCTTACGATACAATATGATTCCCTTGTTTTCTAACGTTTTGATTCAAAAAGATAGCAAACAGTACACATTTTGAAATTTTCATTCGAAGAACCTGTTTGAAAGTCAGGTTTGAACGTCAATCGTGCAACAAACAAGTTTCATCTCTAAATAAAATGGGACATTGTCGACTACAGAAATGAAAAAAATCTAGGTATACCTTCAACATTGACGTAAAATGAAACAACGTCCCTCCCAGGAGGATTGTTGGTAGTGGCAACACATGTGTAGTTTCCATCATCTCTCACAAAAGAAATTGATTCAATAATCAACTGAGGGACACCATTTAATCCATATTGATCCTGTTCGCAGGCCAATATATCAAAATTTGGAGAACCTTTCATTTTCTTTCCAATACAAAATATAATTTCTTTGCTATCTTTATAACAAGTGATTTTTGGAAATGGATATTCCTCAACATAAAGCGTTATCTCAGCTTTATCTGCTTCATTAAAATGAAAAAAATTTATCACAGATTTAAATTTGGCAGCTCTTCTTTCTAAATAAAAAAAAACAAATTTTAGTTTGTTAAAGTTTGTTTAGATACAAGGATTGAAGAATCCACATTCTACATTAAAATAACATGCAAGACAACAATTTAATATAAACTTTTAAATAAGTAGATATTAATGCACGTTGACTTGAAAAAACGTTTGATGGAAATAGGTAGTTGGACTTCATCTGGTTCATCTGACAGTAAAAATATCAAAGATATAATAATCATATTTGGTGTGAAAATTTTGTTTACGAGAAGCAATTTAGAAATTGCTTGCGCACGAAAATGGCACAGATAAATAGTCATTGCTATTCAAAAAATGAGATGTTGTTCTTACTTACAAACTTTTATAAAATTTGGCAAGTATGGCAACACTGAAGGAATAAAGTATGGCAACACTGAAGGAATAAGATAAGGTAATAAAAATGGAAAAAAGTAAAATTATTCGAGATTTGGATGAATAGCGCTTGCGTACGCTTTGACCTTTTTTTGCAAAACTTTATTATTAGCTTTAACAACATATGCCATAATTTAACACAATTATGTGTTCCAATTGCTTTTTAGCTTTGTCATTTTGGCATGCAAAATATTTCAAAAGTGCCTCTTGGCAACATAATTCTTGTCCTAAACATAGTCATGATGGGTGAAAATTTTGCTGTTAGATGAATCAATCGAAGCGCAAATAACTATAGTGCTCAATACAAAGTAGAGCTGATTTTTATCAAAAGGAAAAACTGCAATTCTATTTAATGTTATAACTTCATGATTAATGCAATCATTATCTTACTAGTATATACATAAATCCAAAATTCCAATGTAATTCTAATCATCTAATGAACATTAAGGACTCAATTTTTTTGGCATTATAGAATTTGCATGAATTTGCTTGATACAAAATTGAACCTACCTATGACTTCTAGAATGCGTATATCGGATAAAATTTTCCTGTTATTTTTTCCAGCAACTTCACAACTGTAAACACCTGCATCGTTTATAGACACTGTTGGAATGTGATACACTTCAACACTTTTTTGAGGAGTTGTTCTAACAGTAATAAGATTTTCAGGAACATAATCCTCAACTTCTGTACCATTTAGTCTTCGTCGTCTGTACCATTTAATTTTTGTTGAACCTTTTCCATACTCACAACAAAATTCAAAGTTTGAACCTTCAGTAACTCTACTGGTCACATCTTTTGGATAAATCGTAAATTCATATTTTTTTGCTGCAAAAAGAAAAGATAACAAGTGCTGAAATTGTAATCAAAAAATAATTTAGACACACCAAATTTGTTTAAATAATAGAATAATTCAAAGAAAATACCATTATTTTTACACAAACATTGGACAAAAACATGCCAAATCAAGATATTCTACCATAAAGCAGATATAACTAACATAAACTTTAAAAAGAACACAAAATAGTACATTTAACTCTATCTTTATAAAGCAAACAAAGTCTGTGTCAAAGAAGTGATGTTAAATTCACTTTACTTTTATTTGTGGAATTAAGACAAAATGTAATGTTTGCCTTGGAGAAGGTGCATATGTTTAGAATTTTCGAGCAATTCAATTTATATCTACACTATAGTATATGTGACAGAACCACTGAAAAAGGTATAGTCATTTCAAATAATACAAGTACCTGGTCGGACGATAAGATAACCCAAATTAATAGTTGTCTCTTTACCATTTTGATCAAAAATACATGAATATTGCCCACCATCCAACACTTTTAAATCAGACATGATGAGAAATGTTCCGTTGACTTTGATTCTGTCGCTAGGAATTATTTCCCTTCTGTTACAAGTAAATTTCACAGTTTTGTTGTCAGTCAAGGTTACACCACAATTAAAGACATGTTGAGTTCCAGTTTCCTTTGTGAAAACTTCAAAAACATAAAATAGTTAGATAACAACAAATGAAACTCAAATCAGAAGAAAATATGAAGAAAATATAAACCATTAGGAGGTGATACGTAAACCTTTCAAAACGCTTTTGTGTAGTTTTAGGCGCATAATCTTTGTCAGATATGTATGCTTTTGGCAGTGACTATCAATATTACATTAAAGAATGTGTGTCAACCAAAATGTTGATCACGCGTGGCGGCTTGTTTTATTATTTGTTGTCCATGGAACTTTGACCAACCGGTAACTTTAAAATAAAATTTTTAAGTAATTTTAAAAGTTTTGAGTTGAAATGGCATCGTTTCCTAAGCGTGGATGGCCAAAACAGAAAGTTTAACAACACCAGATACGTTTACATATTGAACTATACCAGGAGTGGATAAGATAAAAAGAGTTAAATAGAATGGCACAACAGACAGATAGTGAATTTGCTGCTTATTTTATTCAAATTTTGAATGAAAAGAAAAATGTAGCTATAGTCCTATGTCTATAATTTACAACTACAAAACTAGTAACTAGCACCAAAAAATAACAGCATTGAGTTTTACATACAATAATTGTATTTTCTAAGCATTTTCATACAAATATGTTTTGAAAAATGAAATCAACTTGTACCTGTGTCCATTTCGAAGTTTGTACAAACTCAGCACTCGCAATTACAGTCAAAATTTTTAAATAATGTTTTTTTGCCGAATTTTTCAGCTAAATTAGATGACGTATATTAGCAAACTGGAATTCAATGTACCAATGGCTCAAAAATTAACGATGTAAACATACACAAAAGCATGCAATGAATCATGGTTGACACACATTTTTTAAAAACAAAGCCTGTTCAAAAGAAAAGGGTAGGGAGAAAAATAGCACAACAACATACTCCATATTTTGGACACTGAATTAGACCCATTAAATCACTTTTTCATGGAGAGTCATTAATGCAAAAACTTGAAACAAATGCAATCACTTGCTAAAAGAACACAGATAAACAGTACACACAAGATTACTTGAGTTCATACTTAGATTAGAATTAAGCAATTTGAATTTCCTAATTAAATCATTTAATGATATGTCACTAAGTATTCAAAACTGAACTCAAAGATATTGAGTTGACAATGAGAATGACATATAAACTATGGATGTTTCGCAAGTGATACATTGTGTTGACATGATACATCAGTGAGGACACTCAAGATGAAATAATGAATGTTTTAGTCTTCCAGTTACATGTGTAGTTCAGAGGCGTATAGTCAATGGCAAATCAAATCAAGGCATTAGGGGTTCTAAAATTGAATGAAAGAATGGTCTCAAAGTTTTAAAATGAATGGCAATTAAAAGAAAAAGCGAGAAACCTCCCATATCGTTTACGTTTATAATTTAAGAACGGTTTTATAGCCGGGTATGAAAACTGAGCTTCAAAAATACACACATAACGTTGTGCAATGTTAAGAATTACGTTTAAAACAGACACTTGTGTTAAACCGCGACAAATAGCGTTATTCATGGAAAGAATATTTTTTCTTTGGCATATTCGCCGTTTGCTATTTTATCTAGAAGTCTAAAATTAGAAGCATGAATCAAAGAAAACTTACTGTTTGGTAGAGTTTGCGAGAATACTCCAACGATTATGGACATTATTAGAAAGAAAATTACTCCATAACATCTTGATTTTGAGCAAACAAACACCATTATTGACAAGCAATCCAATGCGATAATATGAGAAAGTTTCAAGAAGAGCACCAGCCGTTAATACAATTGATCAATCTAACTAAACTAATTTAATAGATCGTGACTTGTATATAAACAATGTTTTAATCCATAAATACATTAGTAAAACATCCAGAAACTCCAAAACTGCAAGTCGTACACAAGAAACGTATTTTATGTACACGAGGACCATGCACACACTGAAGCACAATATAATATACTACATGTGTGTCGTTGATCATTGTCAATCTGAATTCATAAAGAGTGAAGTCTGAAAGTCATAAATAGTTATGCGTATTTTGGGGTGGATACTACATTATGTCACATCCGGTCTGAATGGTTTGCATCCGGTCAATACAAGGTTTGTATAAATTTGCACTTGAATTTTTCGCTTTGTCAACAACTTTTGTAAGATGCAAGTGCGTCGCAACACGGCAAAGAACAAACATTGGATTTTTGGGTAGCATATTGCTCTTTTTTACAACTCAAGTGCCCATTTTTGCAAAAAAAGCGTCTCCCTAACTTTTACTTGCCTCCTACGCCTCTGCTCATACTGAACATCTCCATGAAAAATCATTTAAAATAAATGTTTATCGTTCGTAAATGAGAGTCTCTGAGAATAGGAGAAGGAAATAGAAGTTAGGACCATAAAAACTAGTCAAATAGCCATTCATAAATTCATGGTCACTCACAGGTCACATACAAATATAATCGTGAATGAAAAGTTGTGAAATGCAACTGATCTCCAAATTTATAATCAACTTTAAATAAGCTGGAGGTAACATTTTTCAATTACCACGACAGTATCAAAAGAAAGTATAAAATGTATTGCAAGTACGTATACAGGCGAGTATTGGTTGCTTTAGTGTTTTGAAACGATTTCAAAATTAGTTCTGTCGTTCAAATGAACATATGAAAAAGAAATCATAGCAACAACTTTCCCAATAATCGTTTCATTCAATCAGCCACTGTTTTCATTGGCAAATGTTTCTGGTCGCTCTATAAACAAAAAGAAAAAAAAATCATGTCAAAAATCTTGTTAAAAGTAAGGTTTTTTAAAAGGCCTTAATAGAATCCTGGTTGTATCAAATGTCATTCCTCTTTGTGTAATGCTTACTCACATTTCTTCAATTCAACTCTATTAAAATAGTTTTTCTTGCAGCATCAAAAACTCTCAAATATAGTTAAAAATGAAAACTATCTACAACTCACTGAATAATTTTCTGGAGGTAGAATATATTGATTCTTGTGTTGCTTTCGTTTTTGTTTTCCGTTTAAGAAGAAGATGACAGCACCAACAATGAACAGAAGAACGATCGCACCAATAACTAATCCTACAATGCTTCCTGTTAATAAGTCACCACCACTTCTGGCCAATGAATCTGGTTGGCGATGATCTGAAAAATTAAGAACAAAGACAAAATCATTTAGAAAAATAAGGTTTAACATTGGACATACTAGTATTAAATTTCGTTTCTCTTATTTGAAAGTTGATGACGCTGGGAATTTCATTTATATAAAGATTAATTTCTGTTATAACTTTCGCCTTTTCGGCATATCTGGGTTGATATTACCGAAACTATGAATTTCATTTCGTCCAATTTTTTTTCGCGACAATATATAAAGCTCTTAAAAAAGATGATTTTCAATACTTTTTATAAGCGAAATGAAAACGCGTGCTAACCTTGAGATCGATGTTCAAGTGACAACAACAAATTCATATTTCTTTACAGTCTTTAGAACGAAAAGGGTTCCATGCCTTACAAGAATAATAACTACCCCCTTCTTTTTTATAAACTGTCAATAAAAATCCATTGTACCCAAGTTATAAGATTACCACTTGCTAAACAATGAAAAGTTTTCTTTTCTTCGGCAGAAAGTTGTAGTCCATGTAATGTGGCTAAATTTTAGATTACTATCACTATTTATTTCTTTAGAAAGTTATTGTTTTTCTAGTAAGTGAGCACATACAAATTTACATAGCAGGAATAAATAATAAGATTTGCCACCTTTAGAAAAACAAAAATTGCAGAACAATTCTTAGAACATTTTTACGTGAGCCTTAATTAAACTATAAAATTTTATCTTCAATAAATGTATCTTTCCAAAGTCTACTTACCAGTAACATTAAGAAAAACAGTTGCTGTGACGTTTCCTAACTGATTTTCTGCAAAGCATGTGTAATTTCCCGATTGTGAAATATCAAAGCCACAAATAATAAGAGTTGTGCCATCATTCTTGAAGTAATATTTAGGAACTTGACTTTTGCAATTTGTTATTGTTTCACCATTAATTTCTTCACCATTTCTTGACCATATAACCTTGGGCTGAGGATTACCTGACACATTACAAATGAAATCGATGTTGTCATCTTTAAAGTGATCCATTGTGGAATCTTTCATGCCATAAATTATTGGAGGATGAAATTCTATACAATAAAATAACCAGAAAAAAAAGCACTTTACAAAATTTAATATAATTAGCTAAATAGTTTCACAAATAAAACGCAAGTATTAAAATTTCAATTTCAACTCAATGTTTGAAAAAATAGTTTAGATAGTTTGTGAAAAGACAAAAAGTAAAAAGTTTGTTCCTTGTGTTACACAAGAATTTGGAAATTTTTTTACAAACTTTTCTTTATGTTTTTGGTAATAAAAAATTTTAAAGCAACTAACCTCGTACATTCAACGTTACAACAGCACGTTCATTACTGAAATATTTCACCATCAATCAATGTAAATATTAATAAACAATATTTACCATGTAAACAAGAAGAAAATCTTACCATATCGGATAAACATAAACATTCTACTGTCATTTCCATGAATGTTTTGAGCAACACATCTGAACAACATTGAAGCTTTATTTTCAGACCAAGGTATGTTCAAAATGCTTTCATATTGTCCTTTTTTTTTCCTTTTTCAAACGAAGACTTATACAGTGAAAGGGTCCAGTTATTCGAGACAGGTTCGCTACTGTTGATAACAATCTGTTGATACCAAGTTATATTGGGTCTTGGATTCAGGGGCGAAACTAGCACCTTTTTAATGGGGGGTGGGGGTGGGGATGAAATTGCCCTGCAAGGGCATAAGATGCCCTGCAGATCATATGGAACAGTACATACACTATATATATTTTTGTAACACATGTTGAATTTATGTGCCAGAACGCACTTTAGCGTACTATTAAATCTTTAATGGCAGTTTTCGCATCTTTGCAGTTGCCCAATTTTTTAAAATAATATTTAAGTCAACATTGTCCGTAAGATCTTTTCACATGCAAGAAGATTAAGTCATTTAATCGCGTATCTTTCATTGTGGATCTCAGGCAGTTTTGACAATCTTAAGCTTGCTGAAACACCTTTCATCTTTCCACGGACACTGGAGCGGTCAGCAATAGTTGATACGCCTTGCACACAGTTGGAAAGACGTTTTGTGGTTGAAAATAACGCAACGTCTTGAAGGATTTAGGTTCTGATTTAAGTTGTGATGACACAATATTATTGAAAATTTCCAACTCCGACAGCAGTATTTCTGCATCAACATCTTTTACCGCCGGTGGAAAAAGACTGCACATTTCATTAACTGTTTCAGCCATCGGCCTTTCTAGCGGCAGCTGTAAGCTCTCTCCAAGAGGTTTTATTTTGTCGATGCAATCTTTAATGTTATCGGTATACTCGGTAATAAGTGAGTCTAGAACCAAGTACATTTCCTTTCGGTAGAAATCTTTAAATGATATTTCTGTTGTTATTTCGGAATGCTCGCCAATTCGTTTGGGTGGCTTTCTTGATCGATGATGACGAGTGTATTCTGCCATTACGTCAATTCTTACTTTGGTTCCAAATGCAACCATTGCCTCTATCTCCGAGTCTAATCCGTTCTCGTCACTTCGAATTTGTCTAAGGTTTTTTACTGTAGCATCAATCAGGTTAAGTGTATCTACTATATTTAGCTCCTCCTCCTGCAGTTGTTTGGTTAGGATTTTGGTTTTTGTCATTATGATTCGCATGAACATAAGAGCAAAAAGAAAATCGAAACTAAAAAATTTCTTTTTTATTCCATCACCTTTAGCTTTTACTTTTGATTCTACATCTCGAGCATTAATAACTTTCACAATAGCATTTGGTATTACCTCATAACTTCTCCAGACAGCATCAATGGACTCAGAATTGTAAACCCATCTGTCTTTGACAAGTTTCGAAACTTCAAATTGTTTCAAACATCTTGCAACTTTCTTCTATAATTTTATTTCTTTTTGTGTTTTTGCTAAAAACACATATACGTCTTCTAGAGCGTCGTACATTGATGTAATTATTGAGCTATGTTTGCAACAATGCTCGTTGAATGTATTAGACCGATCCCTGGCAGGATGTAAGGCAACTTGTCGTTTTAAAATTTCTTGCAACACTTTTTGAGCACCATTTAGTCGTCCAGACATTGATAAAATCGTATGTTTAAAGGCAAGCATATCTATATCGATTTCATTTTCCATTAAAGATTTTATGAAATGCCTTCCAGCACCAGCCATCAAGGGTCTCTTTCATTTCAACCAGTCTCTCGCATGGGATGCCCATCTGGTTGACATATCTTACAGCAACGATAAGCTTGTCTTGATTCGATGTATCAGGTGTAGTGTCTGCAGACACAGAAAATACACCAGCTGACTTAATTTCAGAACGAATTTCATCCCTCACAGATTGAGCCAGCAAATGAAGCATCTCATTTTGTGCCTCTGAGCTTGTATATGTTGTACTGTATGGCCTGAGGCGCTGATCGTCCAGCCACAGCTTTAGAACAGGATGTCTTGAGAGAAGATCTACAATCAATGAAATTTCCGTCCTTGTCATCGCCTCCTCCTCTGAATGCCATGATAATTCTACAGAGGCAAGGAGCCACATCAAGTAGAATCAACATAATTCCTTTGTTCTTTCTTCACCTTGCTCTTGGATCAATACTTCCTTCATTTTCGCATTCATCATCACATCAATATGGCCAGATGTTACAGAAACGAGCAAAATCAGCCAGAGCAGCTTGATGGGACTTTACTGAAGTGTTTATGGTTTTCCTTTCTTGTTTGCACCAACGCTCCCTATTTTCTTCCATGATCGTACACCATTTATCCATGCTGGATCACTTTTTTCTGTCCCTGCCCGCTTGGAAATAATGAGCTACAAAGCAATATTTTATTTTCCTTCTGACTGTACTCAAGATGAGGAGTCATACCAGGATGCATTAAATTTGTTTGGTTTATTTTGGCTTTTGTTTCAATTACAGGAAAGACTTCAATCTAGGTTGATAGGGTCCTTGTTGCATGAGAAACTTTCTTTGATCGTCATCCATATCTCGTGGTCTTTCGTTTGATCATGAGAAGTAATTTTAGTGCTTTCTCTAAAACTGGCAACCAATTTCAATCTATACAGCTTTTTTGTTGATGACAATTGAACAATTTTTTACCAGTTTCACAGACAATCTTGTTTTTTGCGGCTTCACTTTTTCTAAAGGCTTCGTTTACGTGTCTATCATTATCATTATCGCTTCATTAGAATATTCTCACTGATGAAAAGTTGTGATAGAACTCTAACTGTCCTGCACAAGTGATCCATGTAATATCTTCTTGTTATCTGAATCACAGCTTGATGACTTTTCACTTTGTGCAGCCTAAACGTATAAAACACAAAAAAAAGACACATCCAGTAAATTAAATACAAAATCTGCTTTTAACAGATGAATAAATGACAATTGAAAGATTCGTATTAAAAAAGATTCGTATTTTTATTCTGAACAATCAAAAGACTAATGAAATAAGTATTACATGATTTAGTCTTAACGTCTACCTCTTCATTTGAACTATCATCACTGAGCAAACAACTATTTTCTACTGCTCCAAATCTCGCTGCGTGACTGTTAACAGAAGTGTCGTCGCCAACAAATAATGGCTCTTCAATAGCCACACAAAGTTCCAATTCTTCGTTTCTATTATCATCTACCATTGCCTCAAATTCTGCTATTTTATGTGTACCAGACGTGTTGTCTTCAATAGTAAATGGATTTTCTGAAACAGCACATGACTCCAACTCCTCCTTGTTTTTTTCTTCATACACAACGACAGCTGTTTCATTTATCTCGTTAAGGCTGGTGCTGCTTGACTCTAAAGACGTCGTACTTTTCTAAACATTAGTTTAAAACAGACTTTTATAAACAAGTCCTTTGTTACTCACTTTTATGAATTTCAAACAAATTTTAACTTACATTGCACGAGGCAAATGAGAGTCTTTGTGACGGATCAACGATGTTAATAATTTCTTTCTTTGTATGGAATTATGTTTAGAAAATTATCATTGAACACTTTTCATTACATGCAGAACACTTAATTTTGCCGATACGGCCGTTTTCTCTTGTTCTTGATAACTTTGGAATTTTCTGTTATAATCACAATAAATACCAATCACATTTACACATTTGTTGGTTTCGGGTTTTTTGTTTAAATAATTGCTATTACTTACCATTCATCCTTGACTTTCCTTGTTCGTAAAATAAACTATACAAACACCAGCTACTAAAAAGCTTCAATCAACAAAATTTATCTTACTGTTTGTGTTTACTGATGTAAAAATATAGTATGGTGTTTCCACTTAAGATATAAAAACTTCAATAATTTTACTTACGAACACTTCTGATGATGATGCATATCTGCTTTAAAATGTCCGCCAAAACAAGAGGAACATAAACGGAAAGTTTCTGATGCGTACCGTTTACTGCGTTACCGTTTACCGTTCCTACCCATGAAGTGCAAATCCAGCTTAAATTAAAACTGAACTATATTTTCAAATTATGTGGATAACTGTTTGCATGTACCTAGTGTTTAGTTTTGTAATTAGTCCTGTAATTCAATCGTTGCCCTGCAACGTTAATATTTTTGGGGTTAGTCCCCATACCCTTAAATTTCACCCGTGCACAGAGAATGCATTTACAGCAACACAGGTTTTAGAGTAAAATATCTATTAAAACACAACTTATAGGTATAAAGAGATAGTCCCTTATTGTGTAGAAAATTACATTGATCAATAAGACATGTATACCACTAGACCAAGAATATATTTATAGTCGAAATACTGACTAGCTGACAGCGTTTGCAGTATATGCAGCGCTTAGCAAAAAGATAACAAGTATCGATTATATTTGTGGATTACTGGTTTTGAGACCTCGAAAATATTTTTTCCGTATGGACTCCCATCCGGTAAATAACATATATTTTATGAGTTGACTTAAAAATTAATTTCATTACATTTATCACAAAACTTTGTAAAACTTGACTTAATTGCACAACTCTTCACCTTTACGCACTGCTCTTTATGATTTTGTGTGTAACAATTTACTCAAAAATGAGCAAATTGTTTACGCAAAGAAATATGTGTATTTTCAACACAAAATTCAAACGATTGAATACCTGAAAATTTTGTATATTTTAGCTCAAAAAACGTAAGTTAGACTCTTACCGTATTATGTTATGTTGACAGAATTTAAAATTTGAGTTAAATGAGATGATTTACGCTAATTATTGTAAATTTTATGCAAATTTACACAAAATTTGATGCAGTCTATGCAAAATTATGTTTCACAGCAAGTTCAAAAAGCTAAAAGCACCAAACTTATGAATATGAAATGATTTTACTTTTTAATCAATTAACAATTCTTGTTTGTATTTTGTCAACGTTTGCTGAAACTTCAGCAAAATGAAATGGAATGGATGGACGATCGATCGAATGGACGGAATGGAATCTGGAATCCATTGTTTCACACCTTTTGTATATATATATAAATATACATACGCACACTAAGTTTATATAGATTTATCAGCACTGAAGTGACACAATGTCAAAATTACCTTTATGCATTCTTGTTCACTTACTGTGCTAACACTGATGGTAACTTTTACCATCATTACAGGTAAGAACAACGAGTTTGGTTTGTGTATCGTTGATATGTAAATATGGGACATTTTTCATTTCTTACTTTGAAATGAAAAGAATGAACCAATGGAACAATCTATAAAATAGATCAGGGTCTCCAAACCACGTCTATGGCTTTCAGATGGTCTGTTAAAACCTCCAGACAATGCTGTCACCTCACTCACATTGAGAAAACTGAACAGACTAATTGGATTTTGTTATGATATTACACTCTGTTGAAATTTAACCTTTAAATTTTGAATAAATATTTTCTTAACTAATGAAGCTTGTGTTATGTACTTCGTTTTATTAAAATATTCGCTCTTTGACCAGCGGTATACGATTCGTTGGCCCTCAACAGGCTGGATGAAAGTCATGTGGCCCTCTGGCTGTAAAGTTTGGAGACCCCTGAAATAGATCATTGAAAACTAATAATCGATTGCCAATTGACAGTTTACAATTGATTTATTTATTGTATTCAATATTTCTTGTGTCATTATGTAATTAACTATGAACCAAATAAAAAGTTAGAAAATTTCCAAGAACATAGAAAAAACAAAAGTGATCAAGCAAAACACTTCACAATCCAAGAAAACAAATACTTACCAAATGCATTGCTAGGAATGGCCACCTTTGGTATTGTGTCACAGCTTCCTGGAGCAAAAGCAAGATTGTCGAGAAATACAAAGTATGCTTCGTATTCACTCGCGACAGCTTCAACGATTAACTATGAAGAAAAAGTAAGCGGCTTGGACAAATTGCTAAAGTTTAATTTTAAGTTGTATAAATATGTGTAAGTTGCGTACCCTAGATAGACCCATGGTAAAATTAACTGTGACTTGGCCTTTTTTCCACTTCTTAGTTACTTGATCATCACTTTAATGACCACAGTAAAAAGATTGTATCCATTTGTGATAATATTCTTGGTAATATTTAATGACTTAGAATAACTGTCAGATGTAATACGAAAAAATGAAAAACACACGAGAGAGAGTCGTTAGATAAATCTCGCCAACCAAGTTTGCCTTTGAAAGGTCTTTATGAAAGATGAAAGATATTGTCCTACAACACATAAAACAATGAAAGATATATGTAAACTATATATATAAAAAATGCATATTTGTTGATAAGTCATTTATTTAAGATTGCTAGATCAACCATTACAAATTTTTTAACAATCGTGGTTTAACAAGGTCAATAAACAAAATTTTTTAAAAAACCATAATAGCTATAAAATTATCATCTATTTTTGTGTCTTTTAGCTGAATGAAACTACATCTGATTTTAATTTTAAGTGAAGTATCATTTTAGATCCAGCAATATATTTATGACGTTAGATTTTATTATTAGAAGTAACTTATTGTTTGACATTTAAAATCCAAGTTGTCATTTAAAGACAAAATCCTAGATACTCTTTATATCATTTTTCTTTTTAATTCAAGCAGTTGTACATACAACACTTATTCACTATAAACGTTGCCATCTTACCAATACTGGCCTGTAGCATCATAGCGTGGAGGGTCATAAAATGATGAGGTGATGCAATGAAGTTTCCAGTCAAAGTCATCGTCACCTTCTACGTTGTGCCATGGACATAAAGTAGTTCCCAGTCCCTTTGAAAATCACATCTTTGACTGAACAAAAAGGAATCGAAAGTTAAACAGCCATATTATTGTTATAGATTATAGGAAAATGTATTTGTGTGAATGAACACACCACACAAGATAATGGCTTTAACCTGTAAAAATGTTGCTGTGTAAATTCACAAAAATTTCAGTAAAATGTATCCAGACACAAACGCTAGTGTATAGACTACATAAAACTATTGGTAAATTTAATATTTTGAGTGAAACGATGAATTATACACTTTTGGGAAAATGTATAAATACAAAATTGTAGATAAATATAGAAACAGACAATGCATTTACAGCAACACAGGTTTTAGAGTAAAATTTCTAATAAAAACACACTTATAAATAGGTGCAAAAGAGATAGTCGTTTATTGTGAAAAAATTACATTTATCAATAAGACATATATACTACAAGACCAAGCATATATTAATAGTCGCAATACTAACTAGCTAATAAAGGTCATGCAGCATATGCGGCGCTAGTCAAAGTAAAGATAACATGCATCGATTATATGTGGATTACTGATTTTTAAGAACTCGTGAAAATATATTTTCCGCATATCCCTTCCGGTAAATAATATATATTTTATGAGTCAACTTAAAATTAATTTGATTACACTTATTACAAAACATTGTAAAACTTGTCTAAATTGTAGCTCTTCACTTTAACGCTCTGCTCTACATGATTTTGTGTATAACAATTTATACAAAAATGAGCAAATTGTTTACTCAAAGAAATTTGTATATTTCAATTCAAAAAAAGTAAATAAGATTTTACTGTAGTTTTAAGTTGACAGAACTCAAAATTTTAGTTAATGAGATGATTTATTTAATTAATTGCGTAAATTTATACAAAATTTTATGCAGTCCATTTAACATTATGTTTCACGTAAGGTTTAAACTAGGTCTCCAAACTTTATGCCAGAGGGCCATATGACTCTATCCAGCATGTTGAGGGCTGAAGAATCGTATAATTGCTGGTCAAAGAGCGAATATTTTAATAAACAGCCATACAAGCTTCATTAGTTAAGAAAATATTTATTCAAAGTTTGCAAAGGTTAAATTTCAACAAAGTGTAATATCATAAACAAAATCACAATTAGTCTGTCTAGTTTCTAATGTGAGTGGTGAAATTGGCTTTCTTAAGTGTCTCTGCGGGCCGGATTTCGAGGCCCAATGGCTGCATCTGGCCCAAGTGGGCTGCAGTTTGGAGACCCCTTGTTTAAAATGATAAAGCATCAAACTTATAAATACACAAATTATTTTACGTTTTAATCAATCAGCAATTTTGTTTGTATCATTACGTTTGCTGAAAAGTTCAGCAAAAAACTCGAAATTGTGTGTAAAAATTCCAGTCTCAGGTCAGCCATACACAAAAATAGTCTATGTTCAAATTTACAAGAATTTCATCAAACAACGTAATGACAAAAATTTCTTCCAGCAAGAGTGAAGATCTTCTATATATCTTAATATATTTGTAAAACCCACGGTAACTTTTATTTATTAAAATATGTCGAATTGTACATTATGAATGCTAAAATTGCTTTTTTTAAATGTTATGTGGATTGTCTTGGTAACTTTTCAAGTATTTTGAAGAAAAGACTATATATAAGTCTACGTTATATACTTTTTTAACCTAAATACAAATTTTACTATATGCAATTTAAATGCGATATTTGGGGGTATATTCTGAACTAGCAATTTGTTAAAATATTTCGTAAGCGTGTTATATATAAATAACAACGAAACAAATCAACGCTAATATTTATGATGTTCAATGATTGAAAAATCATATGTAAATAGTTTCAAAACTACTGCTCCAGAGTAAAGAAAATTCAACAACTTGCACTGTCTTTATTTCTATCGTACCAGAATGCAGCGTTGAAAGACGCTTAGAATATGCAGATTTTACATTATAGGCATATGAAATATCAGTGCATTATCAACTCTAGCCATGCAAATAAGGTATATCTACAAATTTTTACGGATTATTCCTATATTATTAATAGAAAAACAAAGAAATAGCTAAATTATATACAACAAATCGTACCTCTTCCATGGGATCACCTAAATATGAATCAAAATATCTATGTAAATTCTTCATTCTCTAGTCAAAAGTTCGCCCTACACCATCAAAAACGCCACCACCTTCCTCGTCAACATTGACACCGTTAAACTACAAACCAGACACAGACACAGTTATGATATCTTACGACGTGACATTACTCTTCACATCCATACTAGTAGACACAGTCAAAGTATTAAAACGAACTATTTTACAACGACAAATCTTGGCGCCACGACACAACTTTGACAAAATGACATCTTAGACTTACTCAGTCTTTGCCTCTTCACTGAATTCCCTTACAGAACTCATACCATAGACAAATTTCAGTACACAACCAGGTCACCACTCATCCACCTTCACCGCAGAAATTTATAATGCAACAACTCGAACACAATCAGTCACCAACAACACAGACATCACACTGAGGAAAAGATGTGTAACACGACATCTTGCCATTTCAAGAAAGACAAACTGAACAAATCCTACAAACCTTAACAATACAATAATAAACATAACCTTTTACTAAAGATGAAGACATGAAAAACAACCCATTTTTCTCTGTATCCTAACTGACTAGAACAGCACACTAAACACACATATTGTGCCGCAAAACGACCCACACAGACCAATATTTGATTTCAAAATCAATCACCCAACACAAATACAAAATATCCTGCATAATGAACACCTTTCATCAGAATCAACACTTATTGTAACACCGAAAAGGCTAAGAAAAACAGAACGCAATTATTTATACTATACATTTATAAAAAAATAACAATTACAATAGAAAAAATTTATAAACAAAATTATTAACAAAACACAAAACAAAACCCAAACCAACAAAAGTAACGAATAACCTGATGAAACAGTAAAACAATCACATCCGTGCATACATAAACGGAACATCAAAAAAAGACTGCATGACTTCTTCGACCATTCAATATAAAACGTCGCAAACAAACCAACATAAAGACACAATCATATTTTGCCAAACATAAAGACAAACAACAACAATTCATGATATAAATTTGACGCAATCTACACGATGCCATTTAAAGATTGCTCAAAACAATACATATAGGGCGCAAAAATCGAAGAAAATCGAAACAAGACTCACAGAACATAAAAACGCCATAAAACGACGAGATCCAAACTCATTAACGACAGAACACACGTTTGCAAATAACGACGCATAGGATTGACAGAAATTAAAGTAATTCGGATGCAACAGACAAAACACGCACGCAAATTTTAAAGACGCTTGGTACAGCAAAGACAACGACATAAATGAACAAACATATTGACATACCTATCGTATATATTCACAGCTAAAGAAAACGACAAAAAAATCTACTAACGACACTCAAACCACAGCAACTCACGGTAATAATATATATTATATCACAATCCTATTCACAATACACCCAAACCGACAACAACATATTTCACAGTCATTCAATCACCTAAACCATTAATAAAACAACTTATCCGGATAAACTTTTATCTTTCTAAAGTACATATATATAAGTTTAAAGAATGGTAATCCAGACATGCTTTATTGTAGCATGCCGTTATGTAATCTAGTACCTACACCAATTGCATATACAGTAAATAATATTATCTGTTAGTTTCCTGAAGATCGCCCTATGGCGGAAACACCAAGTAGTGACAGCAAAACTTATCAATATATTAACTATACAATACATTGATTTTTAATACTGAATTGTAAGTAGCAATGCTGAAAACTACCATATATACTTTGTTGTTCAATTATACATGGTTTCAGTTTATCTTTGTTGTTTTAGTATTTTGTCAAAGTGTTTCCTTCATGTGGTTATGTATAGATAACCAAGGTTAAAATCAACGCAAATACTCTCGATGTTCAAAATTACAAAAATCATGAATAAATATTTTAAAATGCTGCTTCATAAAATTGATAAAGAAAATCAACAACAAGTAGTGTCTTCATTTATCGTCACAGAATGGAGCGTTGAAAGACGTGTAAGAAATACGGATTTTTACGAAATAACATACGACATATAAGTATATTATCAAATCTAGTTCTGCAAACAAGGTATGTACAAGTTTTACGTTGGGGATTATTCCATTTAGTAGAAAAATAAGGAAAAACATAAAAACAAAATATGTTTTTTTAATACATTGATTTTCAAAACAGAAATTTTACTAATAATAATAAAATTACCTTTTATACATTCTCGTTCACTCACTGCACCAACATTGATGGTACCTTTACTCTCATTACAGGGAAGACAACGAGTTTGTTTTGATATGGTTGATATGTATAGATGGGACATTTTTCACATTTTACTTTTAAAGGAAAAGAATGAACCAATTGAACAATCTATAAAGAGGATTAATGAAAATAAAACGTTGACTGACAATTAAAATTTACAGTTGATTTATTTATTGTATTCAATGTTTCTGTCTCATTATGTAAGTTAACTATGAATCAAATGAAAAGTTTAGAAAATTTTCAAGAACATTAAAGCAAAAGATTGATCAAGCAAAACACTTCACATTCCAAGAAAACAAATACTTACCAAAAGCATTGCTTTTGAATATAGAATATAGGAAAAGTCTGAAATGCATTTGTATGGAATAAAAACACATCACACAAGATGATGGGTTTTTAACTGCAAAAAATGTTGTGTAAATTGTACACAAAAATTTCAGTAAAATGTGTATCTTCAGTGACACAAACGCTAGTGTATAGACTACATAAAACTATTGGTAAATTTAATATTTTGAGTGAAAGGATGAATTACACACTTCTGGGAAAATGTATAACACAAAATTGTAGGCAAAAAAATATAGAAACAGACAATGCATTTACAGCAACACAGGTTTTAGAGTAAAATTTCTATTAAAACACACTTATAAATAGGTATAAAGAGATAGTCGTTTATTGTGTAGAAAATTACATTGATCAATAAGACATGTATACTACAAGACCAAGCATATATTAATAGTCGTAATACTAACTTGGGACGGGGCGGGTGGCTGAATGGTTAATTGCGTGAGCTTTAAGCCAGTCGGCGCGGGTTCAATCCCGGCTCGTGGCACATCTGGCAATGTGTCTGAAAACCTAGCCCGGGTTGACCAAGCCATGTGAGGGAAATTTGGTAGAGGAAACTATGTCCTCGATGGACTGTATCTGCATCTGCAATGTTGCAGCCTTGTCACCCTGTGTCACGCTGATATCAGCGTTGTAGTTGCGTGAAAGGTACGAGTGATTGTAGTCTGATCAGCTGCCTTCACTATAATTTCAGTGACCAGGATGTTCCACTTTGTGTGTGGAACCCTCATACGTCGAAATCGACGGAGTCCATTTACTTACTTAATACTAACTAGCTGATAGCGTCATGCAGCATATGCGGCGCTAGTCAAAGTAAAGATAACATGCATCGATTATATGTGGATTACTGGATTTTTAAGAACTCGTGAAAATATATTATCCGTGCAGACATCCCTTCCGGTAAATAACATATATTTTATGAGTCAACTTAAAAATTAATTTGATTACACTTATTACAAAACATTGTAAAACTTGTCTAAATTGCGCAACTCTTCACTTTAACGCTCTGCTCTACATGATTTTGTGTATAACAATTTACACAAAAATGAGCAAATTGTTTACTCAAAGAAATTTGTATATTTTCAATTCAAAAAAGTAAGTTAAGATTTTACGGTAGTTTTAAGTTGACAGAACTCAAAGTTTTAGTTAAATGAGATGATTTACGCAATTAATTGCGTAAATTTACACAAAATTTTACGCAGTCCATTTAACATTATGTTTCACGTAAGGTTTAAATAAGGGGTCTCCAAACTTTACAGCCAGAGGGCCACATGACTTTCATCCAGCATGTTGAGGGCCGACGAATCTTATACCGCTGGTCAAAGAGCGAATATTTTTATAAAACGAAGTACATTACACAAGCTTCATTAGTTAAGAAAATATTTATTCAAAATTTAAAGGTTAAATTTCAACAAAGTGTAATATCATAACAAATTCACAATTAGTCTGTTCAGTTTTATCAATGTGAGTGGTGAAATTGGCTTTCTTAAGTGTCTCTGCGGGCCGGATTGAGAGGCCCAACGGGCCGCATCTGGCCCGCGGGCCGTAGTTTGGAGACCCCTGGTTTAAATGATAAAAGCATCAAACTTATAAATACACAAATTATTTTACGTATTTAATCAATCAGCAATTCTTGTTTGTAATTTGGCTACGTTTGCTGAAAGTTCAGCAAAAAACTCGAAATTGTTAAAAAAAATTTCCAGTCTCAGAAGTCGTCGACACACAAAAATCTTTAATGTTCACTAAATTTATCAAGAATTTCACTAAACAACTTAATGACAAAGATTTCTTCCAGCAAGAGTGAAGATCGTTCTATATACTTAATATATTTGTAAAACCCACGGTAACTTTACTATTAAAAATATGTCGAATTGTAGATTATGAATGTTAAAATTGCTTTTTTTAAATGTTATGTGGACTGTCTTGGTAACTTTTTCAAGTATTTTGAAGAAAAGATTATATATAAGTCTACTTTATATACTTTTTTAACCTAAATACAAATTTTACTATATGCAATTTAAATGCGATATTTGGGGGTATATTCTGAACTAGCAATTTGTTAAAATATTTCGTAAGCGTGTTATATATAAATAACAACGAAACAAATCAACGCTAATATTTATGATGTTCAATGATTGAAAAATCATATGTAAATAGTTTCAAACTACTGCTCCATAAAATTGTTAAAGAAAATCAACAACATGCACTGTCTTTATTTCTATCGTACCAGAATGCAGCGTTGAAAGACGTGCTAGAAATATGGATTTTTACTTTATAGGCATATGAAATATCAGTGCATTATCAACTCTAGCCATGCAAACAAGGTATATCTACAAATTTTTACGGATTATTCCTATATTATTAATAGAAAAACAAAGAAATAGCTAAATTATATACAACAAATCGTACCTCTTCCAGGATCACCTAAATATGAACTATCAAAATATCTATGTAACATTCTTTATTCTCTAGTCAAAAGTTCGCCTCACACCATCAAAAACGCCACCACCTTCCTCGTCAACATTGACACCGTTAAACTACAACCAGACACAGACACAGTTATGATATCTTACGACGTGACATTACTCTTCACATCCATACTAGTAGACACAGCCAAAGTATTAAAAACGAACTATTTACAAACGACAAATCTTGGCAAGCCACGACACAACTTGACAAAAATGACATCTTAGACTTACTCAGTCTTTGCCTCTTCACTGAATTCCCTTACAGAACTCATACCATAGACAAATTTCAGGCACACAAATTGTGTCACCACTATCCACCTTCACCGCAGAAATTATAATGCAACAACTCGAATCACAATCAGTCACCAACAACACAGACATCAGACTGAGGAAAAGATGTGTCGACGACATCTTTGCCATTGTCAAGAAAGACAAAACTGAACAAATCCTACAAACCTTAAACAATACAATAATAAACATAACCTTTACTAAAGATGAAGACATGAAAACAACTTACTTTTCTCTGTATCCTACTGACTAGAACAGCACACTAAACACACATATTGTGCCGCAAAACGACCCACACAGACCAAATATTTGATTTCAACATCAATCACCCAACACAACACAAAATATGCTGCATACGAACACCTTTTCATCAGAATCAACACTTATTGTAACACCGAAAAGGCTAAGAAAACAGAACGCAATTACTTATACTCCACATTTATAAAAAACAATTACAATAGAAAATTTATAAACAAAATTATAAACAAAACACAAAACAAAACCCAAACCAACAAAAGTAACGAATAACCCGATGAAACAGTAAAAACAATCACATCCATGCATACATAAACGGAACATCAAAAAAGACTGCATGACTTCTTCGACCATTCAATATAAACGTCGCAAACAAACCAACACAAAGACAAATCATATTTTGCCAAACATAAAGACAAAACAACAACAATTCATGATACAACGGACGCAATCTACATGATGCCATTTAAAGATTGCTCAAAACAATACATATAGGACAAAAATCGAAGAAAATCGAAACAAGACTCACAGAACACAAAAACGCCATAAAACGACGAGATCCAAACTCATTAACGACAGAACACACGTTTGCAAATAACGACGCATAGGATTGGACAGAAATTAAAGTACTCGGACGCGCACAGACAAAACACGCACGCAAATTTAAAGACGCTTGGTACAGTAAAGACAACGACACAATGAACAAACATATTGACATACCTATCGTATATATTCACAGCTAAAGAAAACGACAAAAATCTACTAACGACACTCAAACCACAGCAACTCACGGTAATAATATATATTATCACAATCCTATTCACAATACACCCAAACCCACAACAACATATTTCACGTCATTCAATCACCTAAATCCACCATTAATAAAATAACTTATCCGGATAAACTTTTATCTTTCTAAAGTACATATATATAAGTTTAAAGAATGGTAATCCAGACATGCTTTATTGTAGTGCATGCCGTTATGTAATCTAGTACCTAATAACCAATTGCATATACAGTAAATAATAAATTATCTGTCAGTTTCCTGAAGATCGCCCTATGGCGTGAAACACCAAGTAGTGACAGCAAAACTTATCAATATATTAACTATACAATACATTGATTTTTAATACTGAATTGTAAGTAGCAATGCTGAAAATTACCATATATACATTGTTGTTCAATTATACATGGTTTCAGTTTATCTTTGTTGTTTTAGTATTTTGTCAAAGTGTTTCCTTCATGTGGTTATGTATAGATAACCAAGGTTAAAATCAACGCAAATACTCCCGATGTTCAAAATTACAAAATCATGAATAAATATTTTAAAATGCTGCTTCATAAAATTGATAAAGAAAATCAACAACAAGTAGTGTCTTCATTTCTATCGTCACAGAATGGAGCGTTGAAAGACGTGCAAGAAATACGGATTTTTACGAAATAACATACGACATATAAGTATATTATCAAATCTAGTTCTGCAAACAAGGTATGTACAAGTTTTTACGTTGGGGATTATTCCATTTAGTAGAAAAAATAAGGAAAACATAAAAACAAAAATATGTTTATAATACATTGATTTTTCAAAACAGAAATTTTACTAATAATAATAAAAATTACCTTTTATACATTCTCGTTCACTCACTGCACCAACATTGATGGTACCTTTACCATCATTACAGGAAGACAACGAGTTTGTTTTGGATATGGTTGATATGTATAGATGGGACATTTTCACATTTCTTACTTTTAAAGGAAAAGAATGAACCAATTGAACAATCTATAAAGAGGATTAATGAAAATAAAACGTTGACTGACAATTAAAATTCTACAGTTGATTTATTTATTGTATTCAATGTTTCCTGTCTCATTATGTAAGTTAACTATGAATCAAATGAAAAGTTTAGAAAATTTTCAAGAACATTAAAGCAAAAGATTGATTAAGCAAAACACTTCACATTCCAAGAAAACAAATACTTACCAAAAGCATTGTTAGGAATGGCCACCTTTGGTATTGTGTCACAGCTTCCTGGAGCAAAAGCAAGATTGTCGAGAGCTACAAGTTTATTTCTGTAACTACGCACGACAGCTTCAACGATTAACTATGAAGAAAAGTAAGCGGCTTGGACAAATTGCCAAGTTTAATTTTAAGTTGTATAAATATGTGTAAGTTGCCTACCCTAGATAGACCCATTGTAAAATTAACTGTGACTTGGCCTTTTTCCACTTAGTTCCTTGATCACCACTTAATGACCACAGTAAAGATTGTATCCATTGTGAAAATATTCTTGGTAGATATTTAATGATAATAACTGCAAACATGTACGAAAATGAAAACACACGAGAGAGTCGTTGCGATAGTTTCCAACCAACCAAGCTTTGCCTGAAATGTGAAACAGAAGATATCGTCCTACAACACATGAAGAAATGTAAGATATATGTAGACTATATATATAAAGAATAAAAATATCGTCCTACAACAAATGAAGAATTGTAAGATATATGCGGACTTTATATATAAAGAAATATAAAATTATCGTGGTTTAACAAATTCAATAAACAAAATTTTTTAAAAAACCATAATAGCTATAAAATTATCATATAGTTTTGTGTCTTTTAGCTGAATGAAACTACATCTGATTTTAATTTTAAGTAAGTATCTATTTTAGATCCACTAATATATTTATGACGTTGGATTTTATTAAGAAGTAACTTACTGTTTGACATTTAAAATCTGAGTTGTCATTTAAAGACAAAATCCTAGGTACTCTTCATCATTTTCCTTTTTTTAATTCAAGCAGTTGTACATACAACACTTATTCACTATAAACGCTGCCATCTTACCAATACTGAAGCCTGTAGCATAATAGCGTGGTGGGTCATAACGTGATGAGTATGATGTACGAAGTTTCCAGTCAAAGTCATCGTCACCTTTTACGTTGTGCCATGGACATTCAGTAGTTCCCAGTCCCTTTTGAAAATCACATCTTTTGACTGAACGAAGAAGAAATCGAAAGTTAAACAGCCATATTAGTTGTTATAGAATATAGAAAAAGTCTGAAATGCATTTGTATGTAATAAAAAGATACGACACAAGATAAAGGGTTTTTAACTGCAAAAAATGTTGTGTAAATTGTACACAAAAATTTCAGTAAAATGTGTATCCACAGTGACACAAACGCTAGTGTATAGACTACATAAAACTATTGGTAAATTTAATATTTTGAGTGAAAGGATGAATTACACACTTTTGGGAAAATGTATAACACAAAATTGTAGGTAAATATAGAAACAGACAATGCATTTACAGCAACACAGGTTTTAGAGTAAAATTTCTATTAAAACACACTTATAAATAGGTATAAAGAGATAGTCGTTTATTGTGTAGAAAATTACATTGATCAATAAGACATGTATACTACAAGACCAAGCATATATTAATAGTCGTAATACTAACTAGCTGACAGCGTCATGCAGCATATGCGGCGCTAGTCAAAGTAAAGATAACATGCATCGATTATATGTGGATTACTGGATTTTTAAGAACTCGTGAAAATATATTTTCCGTGCAGACATCCCTTCCGGTAAATAACATATATTTTATGAGTCAACTTAAAAAATTAATTTGATTACACTTATTACAAAACATTGTAAAACTTGTCTAAATTGCGCAACTCTTCACTTTAACGCTCTGCTCTACATGATTTTGTGTATAACAATTTACACAAAAATGAGCAAATTGTTTACTCAAAGAAATTTGTATATTTTCAATTCAAAAAAAGTAAGTTAAGATTTTACCGTAGTTTTAAGTTGACAGAACTCAAAATTTTAGTTAAATGAGATGATTTACGCAATTAATTGCGTAAATTTACACAAAATTTTACGCAGTCCATTTAACATTATGTTTCACGTAAGGTTTAAATCAGGGTCTCCAAACTTTACAGCCAGAGGGCCACATGACTTTCATCCAGCATGTTGAGGGCCGACGAATCGTATACCGCTGGTCAAAGAGCGAATATTTTAATAAAACGAAGTACATAACACAAGCTTCATTAGTTAAAAATTTAAAGGTTAAATTTCAACAAAGTGTAATATCATAACAAAATCACAATTAGTCTGTTCAGTTTTCTCAATGTGAGTGGTGAAATTGGCTTTCTTAAGTGTCTCTGCGGGCCGGATTGAGAGGCCCAACGGGCCATCTGGCCCGTGGGCCGTAGTTTGGAGACCCTGGTTTAAATGATAAAAGCATCAAACTTATAAATACACAAATTATTTTACGTTTTAATCAATCAGCAATTCTTGTTTGTAATTTGGCTACGTTTGCTGAAAGTTCAGCAAAAACTCGAAATTGTGTAAAAATTTCCAGTCTCAGAAGTCGTCGACACACAAAATCTTTAATGTTCACTAAATTTATCAAGAATTTCACTAAACAACTTAATGACAAAAATTTCTTCCAGCAAGAGTGAAGATCGTTCTATATACTTAATATATTTGTAAAACCCACGGTAACTTTACTATTAAAAATATGTCGAATTGTAGATTATGAATGTTAAAATTGCTTTTTTTTAAATGTTATGTGGACTGTCTTGGTAACTTTTTCAAGTATTTTGAAGAAAAGATTATATATAAGTCTACTTTATATACTTTTTTAACCTAAATACAAATTTTACTATATGCAATTTAAATGCGATATTTGGGGGGTATATTCTGAACTAGCAATTTGTTAAAATATTTCGTAAGCGTGTTATATATAAATAACAACGAAACAAATCAACGCTAATATTTATGATGTTCAATGATTGAAAAATCATATGTAAATAGTTTCAAACTACTGCTCCATAAAATTGTTAAAGAAAATCAACAACATGCACTGTCTTTATTTCTATCGTACCAGAATGCAGCGTTGAAAGACGTGCTAGAAATATGGATTTTACTTTATAGGCATATGAAATATCAGTGCATTATCAACTCTAGCCATGCAAACAAGGTATATCTACAAATTTTACGGATTATTCCTATATTATTAATAGAAAACAAAGAAATAGCTAAATTATATACAACAAATCGTACCTCTTCCAGGATCACCTAAATATGAACTATCAAAATATCTATGTAACATTCTTTATTCTCTAGTCAAAAGTTCGCCTCACACCATCAAAAACGCCACCACCTTCCTCGTCAACATTGACACCGTTAAACTACAACCAGACACAGACACAGTTATGATATCTTACGACGTGACATTACTCTTCACATCCATACTAGTAGACACAGCCAAAGTATTAAAAACGAACTATTTACAAACGACAAATCTTGGCAAGCCACGACACAACTTGACAAAAATGACATCTTAGACTTACTCAGTCTTTGCCTCTTCACTGAATTCTCCTTACAGAACTCATACCATAGACAAATTTCAGGCACACAAATTGTGTCACCACTATCCACCTTCACCGCAGAAATTATAATGCAACAACTCGAATCACAATCAGTCACCAACAACACAGACATCAGACTGAGGAAAAGATGTGTCGACGACATCTTTGCCATTGTCAAGAAAGACAAAACTGAACAAATCCTACAAACCTTAAACAATACAATAATAAACATAACCTTTACTAAAGATGAAGACATGAAAACAACTTACTTTTCTCTGTATCCTACTGACTAGAACAGCACACTAAACACACATATTGTGCCGCAAAACGACCCACACAGACCAAATATTTGATTTCAACATCAATCACCCAACACAACACAAAATATGCTGCATACGAACACCTTTTCATCAGAATCAACACTTATTGTAACACCGAAAAGGCTAAGAAAACAGAACGCAATTACTTATACTCCACATTTATAAAAAACAATTACAATAGAAAATTTATAAACAAAATTATAAACAAAACACAAAACAAAACCCAAACCAACAAAAGTAACGAATAACCCGATGAAACAGTAAAAACAATCACATCCATGCATACATAAACGGAACATCAAAAAAGACTGCATGACTTCTTCGACCATTCAATATAAACGTCGCAAACAAACCAACACAAAAGACAAATCATATTTTGCCAAACATAAAGACAAAACAACAACAATTCATGATACAACGGACGCAATCTACATGATGCCATTTAAAGATTGCTCAAAACAATACATATAGGACAAAAATCGAAGAAAATCGAAACAAGACTCACAGAACACAAAAACGCCATAAAACGACGAGATCCAAACTCATTAACGACAGAACACACGTTTGCAAATAACGACGCATAGGATTGGACAGAAATTAAAGTACTCGGACGCGCACAGACAAAACACGCACGCAAATTTAAAGACGCTTGGTACAGTAAAGACAACGACACAATGAACAAACATATTGACATACCTATCGTATATATTCACAGCTAAAGAAAAACGACAAAAAATCTACTAACGACACTCAAACCACAGCAACTCACGGTAATAATATATATTATCACAATCCTATTCACAATACACCCAAACCCACAACAACATATTTCACGTCATTCAATCACCTAAATCCACCATTAATAAAATAACTTATCCGGATAAACTTTTATCTTTCTAAAGTACATATATATAAGTTTAAAGAATGGTAATCCAGACATGCTTTATTGTAGTGCATGCCGTTATGTAATCTAGTACCTAATAACCAATTGCATATACAGTAAATAATAAATTATCTGTCAGTTTCCTGAAGATCGCCCTATGGCGTGAAACACCAAGTAGTGACAGCAAAACTTATCAATATATTAACTATACAATACATTGATTTTTAATACTGAATTGTAAGTAGCAATGCTGAAAATTACCATATATACATTGTTGTTCAATTATACATGGTTTCAGTTTATCTTTGTTGTTTTAGTATTTTGTCAAAGTGTTTCCTTCATGTGGTTATGTATAGATAACCAAGGTTAAAATCAACGCAAATACTCCTGATGTTCAAAATTACAAAAATCATGAATAAATATTTTTAAATGCTGCTTCATAAAATTGATAAAGAAAATCAACAACAAGTAGTGTCTTCATTTCTATCGTCACAGAATGGAGCGTTGAAAGACGTGCAAGAAATACGGATTTTACGAAATAACATACGACATATAAGTATATTATCAAATCTAGTTCTGCAAACAAGGTATGTACAAGTTTTACGTTGGGGATTATTCCATTTAGTAGAAAAATAAGGAAAACATAAAACAAAAATATGTTTATAATACATTGATTTTTCAAAACAGAAATTTTACTAATAATAATAAAAATTACCTTTTATACATTCTCGTTCACTCACTGCACCAACATTGATGGTACCTTTACTCTCATTACAGGGAAGACAACGAGTTTGTTTTGGATATGGTTGATATGTATAGATGGGACATTTTTCACATTTCTTACTTTTAAAGGAAAAGAATGAACCAATTGAACAATCTATAAAGACGATTAATGAAAATAAAACGTTGACTGACAATTAAAATTTACAGTTGATTTATTTATTGTATTCAATGTTTTTGTTCCATTATGTAAGTTAACTATGAACCAAATGAAAAGTTAGAAAATTTTCAAGAACATTAAAACAAAAGATTGATCAAGCAAAACACTTCACATTCCAAGAAAACAAATACTTACCAAAAGCATTGTTAGGAATGGCCACCTTTGGTATTGTGTCACAGCTTCCTGGAGCAAAAGCAAGATTGTCGAGAGCTACAAAGTTCTGTAGTATCTCACGACAGCTTCAACGATTAACTATGAAGAAAAGTAAGTGCTTGGACAAATTGCCAAAGTTTAAAGTTGTATAAGTATGTGTAAGTTCCTACCCTAGATAGACCCATTGTAAAATTAACTGTGACTTGGCCTTTTTCCACTTAGTTCCTTGATCACCACTTAATGACCACAGTAAAAGATTGTATCCATTGTGAAAATATTCTTGGTAGATATTTAATGTCTCATCATAACTGTCATCCATGTAATACGAAAATGAAAAACACACGAGAGAGTCGTTGCGATAGTTTCCAACCAACCAACCTTTGCCTGAAATATATGATCTCAAACGAAGATATCGTCCTACAACACATGAAGAAATGTAAGATATATGTCGACTATATATATAAAGAATAAAAATATCGTCCTACAACACATGAAGAATTGTAAGATATATGCGGACTTTATATATAAAGAAATATAAAATTATCGTGGTTTAACAAATTCAATAAACAAAATTTTTTAAAAAACCATAATAGCTATAAAATTATCATCTATTTTCGTGTCTTTTAGCTGAATGAAACTACATCTGATTTTAATTTTAAGTAAGTATCTATTTTAGATCCAGCAATATATTTATGACGTTAGATTTTATTAAGAAGTAACTTACTGTTTGACATTTAAAATCCGAGTTGTCATTTAAAGACAAAATCCTAGATACTCTTCATCATTTTTCTTTTTTTAATTCAAGCAGTTGTACATACAACACTTATTCCCTATAAACGCTGCTATCTTACCAGTACTGAAGCCTGTAGCATCATATCGTGGTGGGTCATAATATGATGAGGATGATGTACTAAGTTTCCAGTCAAAGTCATCGTCACCTTCTACGTTGTGCCATGGACATAAAGTAGTTCCCAGTCCCTTTTGAAAATCACATCTTTTGACTGAACGAAAAGAAATCGAAAGTTAAACAGCCATATTAGTTGTTATAGAATATAGGAAAAGTCTGAAATGCATTTGTATGGAATAAAAACACACCACACAAGATAATGGGTTTTAACTGCAAAAATGTTGTGTAAATTGTACACAAAATTTCAGTAAAATGTGTATCCACAGTGACACAAACGCTAGTGTATAGACTACATAAAACTATTGGTAAATTTAATATTTTGAGTGAAAGGATGAATTACACACTTTTGGGAAAATGTATAACACAAAATTGTAGGCAAAAAAATATAGAAACAGACAATGCATTTACAGCAACACAGGTTTTAGAGTAAAATTTCTATTAAAACACACTTATAAATAGGTATAAAGAGATAGTCGTTTATTGTGTAGAAAATTACATTGATCAATAAGACATGTATACTACAAGACCAAGCATATATTAATAGTCGTAATACTAACTAGCTGACAGCGTCATGCAGCATATGCGGCGCTAGTCAAAGTAAAGATAACATGCATCGATTATATGTGGATTACTGGATTTTTAAGAACTCGTGAAAATATATTTTCCGTGCAGACATCCCTTCCGGTAAATAACATATATTTTATGAGTCAACTTAAAATTAATTTGATTACACTTATTACAAAACATTGTAAAACTTGTCTAAATTGCGCAACTCTTCACTTTAACGCTCTGCTCTACATGATTTTGTGTATAACAATTTACACAAAATGAGCAAATTGTTTACTCAAAGAAATTTGTATATTTTCAATTCAAAAAGTAAGTTAAGATTTTACCGTAGTTTTAAGTTGACAGAACTCAAAATTTTAGTTAAATGAGATGATTTACGCAATTAATTGCGTAAATTTACACAAAATTTTACGCAGTCCATTTAACATTATGTTTCACGTAAGGTTTAAATCAGGGTCTCCAAACTTTACAGCCAGAGGGCCACATGACTTTCATCCAGCATGTTGAGGGCCGACGAATCGTATACCGCTGGTCAAAGAGCGAATATTTTAATAAAACGAAGTACATAACACAAGCTTCATTAGTTAAGAAAATATTTATTCAAAATTTAAAGGTTAAATTTCAACAAAGTGTAATATCATAACAAAATCACAATTAGTCTGTTCAGTTTTCTCAATGTGAGTGGTGAAATTGGCTTTCTTAAGTGTCTCTGCGGGCCGGATTGAGAGGCCCAACGGGCCGCATCTGGCCCGCGGGCCGTAGTTTGGAGACCCCTGGTTTAAATGATAAAAGCATCAAACTTATAAATACACAAATTATTTTACGTTTTTAATCAATCAGCAATTCTTGTTTGTAATTTGGCTACGTTTGCTGAAAGTTCAGCAAAAAAACTCGAAATTGTGTAAAAAAATTTCCAGTCTCAGAAGTCGTCGACACACAAAAATCTTTAATGTTCACTAAATTTATCAAGAATTTCACTAAACAACTTAATGACAAAAATTTCTTCCAGCAAGAGTGAAGATCGTTCTATATACTTAATATATTTGTAAAACCCACGGTAACTTTACTATTAAAAATATGTCGAATTGTAGATTATGAATGTTAAAATTGCTTTTTAAATGTTATGTGGACTGTCTTGGTAACTTTTCAAGTATTTTGAAGAAAAGATTATATATAAGTCTACTTTATATACTTTTTAACCTAAATACAAATTTTACTATATGCAATTTAAATGCGATATTTGGGGTATATTCTGAACTAGCAATTTGTTAAAATATTTCGTAAGCGTGTTATATATAAATAACAACGAAACAAATCAACGCTAATATTTATGATGTTCAATGATTGAAAAATCATATGTAAATAGTTTCAAACTACTGCTCCATAAAATTGTTAAAGAAAATCAACAACATGCACTGTCTTTATTTCTATCGTACCAGAATGCAGCGTTGAAAGACGTGCTAGAAATATGGATTTTACTTTATAGGCATATGAAATATCAGTGCATTATCAACTCTAGCCATGCAAACAAGGTATATCTACAAATTTTACGGATTATTCCTATATTATTAATAGAAAACAAAGAAATAGCTAAATTATATACAACAAATCGTACCTCTTCCAGGATCACCTAAATATGAACTATCAAAATATCTATGTAACATTCTTTATTCTCTAGTCAAAAGTTCGCCTCACACCATCAAAAACGCCACCACCTTCCTCGTCAACATTGACACCGTTAAACTACAACCAGACACAGACACAGTTATGATATCTTACGACGTGACATTACTCTTCACATCCATACTAGTAGACACAGCCAAAGTATTAAAAACGAACTATTTACAAACGACAAATCTTGGCAAGCCACGACACAACTTGACAAAAATGACATCTTAGACTTACTCAGTCTTTGCCTCTTCACTGAATTCTCCTTACAGAACTCATACCATAGACAAATTTCAGGCACACAAATTGTGTCACCACTATCCACCTTCACCGCAGAAATTATAATGCAACAACTCGAATCACAATCAGTCACCAACAACACAGACATCAGACTGAGGAAAAGATGTGTCGACGACATCTTTGCCATTGTCAAGAAAGACAAAACTGAACAAATCCTACAAACCTTAAACAATACAATAATAAACATAACCTTTACTAAAGATGAAGACATGAAAACAACTTACTTTTCTCTGTATCCTACTGACTAGAACAGCACACTAAACACACATATTGTGCCGCAAAACGACCCACACAGACCAAATATTTGATTTCAACATCAATCACCCAACACAACACAAAATATGCTGCATACGAACACCTTTTCATCAGAATCAACACTTATTGTAACACCGAAAAGGCTAAGAAAACAGAACGCAATTACTTATACTCCACATTTATAAAAAACAATTACAATAGAAAATTTATAAACAAAATTATAAACAAAACACAAAACAAAACCCAAACCAACAAAAGTAACGAATAACCCGATGAAACAGTAAAAACAATCACATCCATGCATACATAAACGGAACATCAAAAAAGACTGCATGACTTCTTCGACCATTCAATATAAACGTCGCAAACAAACCAACACAAAAGACAAATCATATTTTGCCAAACATAAAGACAAAACAACAACAATTCATGATACAACGGACGCAATCTACATGATGCCATTTAAAGATTGCTCAAAACAATACATATAGGACAAAATCGAAGAAAATCGAAACAAGACTCACAGAACACAAAACGCCATAAAACGACGAGATCCAAACTCATTAACGACAGAACACACGTTTGCAAATAACGACGCATAGGATTGGACAGAAATTAAAGTACTCGGACGCGCACAGACAAAACACGCACGCAAATTTAAAGACGCTTGGTACAGTAAAGACAACGACACAATGAACAAACATATTGACATACCTATCGTATATATTCACAGCTAAAGAAAACGACAAAAATCTACTAACGACACTCAAACCACAGCAACTCACGGTAATAATATATATTATCACAATCCTATTCACAATACACCCAAACCCACAACAACATATTTCACGTCATTCAATCACCTAAATCCACCATTAATAAAATAACTTATCCGGATAAACTTTTATCTTTCTAAAGTACATATATATAAGTTTAAAGAATGGTAATCCAGACATGCTTTATTGTAGTGCATGCCGTTATGTAATCTAGTACCTAATAACCAATTGCATATACAGTAAATAATAAATTATCTGTCAGTTTCCTGAAGATCGCCCTATGGCGTGAAACACCAAGTAGTGACAGCAAAACTTATCAATATATTAACTATACAATACATTGATTTTTAATACTGAATTGTAAGTAGCAATGCTGAAAATTACCATATATACATTGTTGTTCAATTATACATGGTTTCAGTTTATCTTTGTTGTTTTAGTATTTTGTCAAAGTGTTTCCTTCATGTGGTTATGTATAGATAACCAAGGTTAAAATCAACGCAAATACTCCCGATGTTCAAAATTACAAAAATCATGAATAAATATTTTAAAATGCTGCTTCATAAAATTGATAAAGAAAATCAACAACAAGTAGTGTCTTCATTTCTATCGTCACAGAATGGAGCGTTGAAAGACGTGCAAGAAATACGGATTTTACGAAATAACATACGACATATAAGTATATTATCAAATCTAGTTCTGCAAACAAGGTATGTACAAGTTTTACGTTGGGGATTATTCCATTTAGTAGAAAAATAAGGAAAACATAAAACAAAAATATGTTTATAATACATTGATTTTTCAAAACAGAAATTTTACTAATAATAATAAAATTACCTTTTATACATTCTCGTTCACTCACTGCACCAACATTGATGGTAACTTTACTCATTACAGGTAAGACAACGAGTTTGTTTTGGATATGGTTGATATGTATAGATGGGACATTTTTCACATTTCTTACTTTTAAAGGAAAAGAATGAACCAATTGAACAATCTATAAAGACGATTAATGAAAATAAAACGTTGACTGACAATTAAAATTCTACAGTTGATTTATTTATTGTATTCAATGTTTCCTGTCTCATTATGTAAGTTAACTATGAACCAAATAAAAGTTAGAAAATTTCCAAGAACATAAAACAACAAGAGTGATCAAGCAAAACACTTCACATTCAAGAAAACAAATACTTACCAAAAGCATTGCTAGGAATGGCCACCTTTGGTATTGTGTCACAGCTTCCTGGAGCAAAAGCAAGATATTTGAGATCTACATAGTTTCTTGTGTATGTAGCCACGACAGCTTCAACGATTAACTATGAAGAAAAAGTAAGCGGCTTGGACAAATTGCTAAAGTTTAATTTTAAGTTGTATAAATATGTGTAAGTTGCATACCCTAGATAGACCCATTGTAAAATTAACTGTGACTTGGCCTTTTTCCACTTATTCTTTGATCACCACTTAATGACCACAGTAAGGGATTGTATCCATTGTGAAAATATTCTTGGTAGATATTTAATGCTCCAAAATTTATGTCATACATAATACGAAAATGAAAAGCACACGAGAGAGTCGTTTCGATAGTTTCCAACCAACCAAGCTTTGCCAGTTGAAGTTGATTCAAAATAAAGATATCGTCCTGCAACACAAGAGAAAATGTAAAATATAGTTACTGTGTAGACTAGATATATAAAGAATGCATATTTATTGATAAATCATTTATTTAAGATTGCTTGATCAACCATTACATTAATGCTCGTAAAGAGATCGATTTATGTTGTTCTAAACGCCTTGTACAGTAAGATAATTAAGATTTTGTGTAATTGTAAAATTTATTTCACCAATTTTTATTTGTAAATTTATGAATAAAAAATTATAGTTGTTCAGGAGGGGCGGAAGAGGGCGAGCAGGGGCGGTTATATCACACCCATCGGGGAGCCCTATAATTCTCATGTCGTGGAAAATGTGACAGTTTGTCAAGGGTGGGAAGAAAATTAAGAGTTTCTAATTTCGATAGTTGTTGTTTGTTTGTAGCTTTAACCAGTCAGAGCTTTTGAATAGAAAAAATTAAGAAAAATTTGTTTCCTCAAAGATACTAGCTTTTGGATTTTGCATATGGCAGTAGATAATTTTATTACGTTGAAGCAAACTTCAGCGTTATGCCGCTAGCTACTTTTAGTGCTCTGGCTATAGATGTTGTATCAATCGTTTTATTTGATACATCATGATAATTAAGTATATATTATCCTACGACACCTAAATTTTCTTCAAAAATGTTTACGATTAGTATGACCAAAGTCCTATTGCTTTGATTAATAAGAAGTTGAAGGCCTGTAACGGAAGAGAGAAGTTCTAAGTGTTCTCAAATGAGACTAAAAGAATGGCCAGTTATGTTGATATTGCCGAGAATGTAGAACTTGTTAGTATTCAAGAAGCTACTGTGCTACTGGATCGATATTTACTTCCATAAATATTGATCCTGTATGAGATAACGAAAAACGTTAAAGGCTAAGTTGAAGAAGAGATTTAATGACAAGAACATTGTCATTATGTGAAGAAATAGCAATTACTGCTTTGACCCACCGATTTTACAACATTCATGCATGAAAAAACTTTCAGCTTTCGCTGACTCATTTGATGGCACAACTATTAATCTCCTCTCTAAACGTTGCCATGCGTATTAACACTTGCTATAAAGAACTTAAAAACAATAAAGAAAAACAAAACAAATAATAATACTCTTAAAGAAATTAGAAGAAGCCTTATCTGAGCAATGACTGCCTGCAGTTTGCTCTTGTGACGTGTCATCAACTAAATTCAAGTGGAATTTCAGCTCAATTCAAAATCAGAGTAGTCATTTTTGAAAACAAAATCTCACTAAACGATCTTCATCTAATTCATCAATAAAGCCTCTCTACTATATAAAAATGACATCATACCAAAACTGAAGCCTTCGTCATTATAACGTGATCTTCTATATAGTGAACTAAGTCTTCTGTCAAAGTCGTCATTGCCCTCCACGTTGCTTTACAAACCTAAACTCCAAGTCATCCACCTACGAATTGGGCTTAGTACCTTCTGCACCTCACAATTCACAAGCGTAATTACATTAAGTAATAACCAATATTTATTATCTTACTCGCTTTACCAAGCTATCCAGTTCTCCATTTACAAAAACTCACTCAGTGTTTCAAGAGATCAAATTAGTTTTTTATCTTGAAACTCGATATTTTTTCTACTTGCACACATTAAAAAGCTCTCCTGTTTCAGAACTTACCAAACGTCAAGGAACTGCGGAAAACCCAGTTGTAATCATCAACTCCCTCAACATTGTGCCATGGACATAAATGCGTGCCCAGGCCATGTTCAAAGTCACAGACATTCGCTGTAAGTAAATAGGATAGGAATCAAGCAAAGCAAGTTATACTTAAATACAACATTGAAAAAAGGGTTTTTGTTTCATTCTAATACGTAAGATTGCTTTTCACTGGCTATGTAAGCCAAAATTAGTGTATAGAAATTAGTTTAAAGAAATTTTTATATTTTCTTGCATAAATACGTCGCATGAAATTTGTTGGACAAAGGAGCTGGTTTAGAAAGAGAAAAGAAACTTTATTTAAAAAGTACAAAATATAAAAGCTTTGTTTGCAAAAGCTATTCTTACCTTCGATCAAATAAATACATCGACTTTTTTATGTTATCATAAAATACATACAATTTTCGCTGATATTATCAAAAAAAACTTTCAATGTGTATTGTGTAGAAAATTACATTGATCAATAAGACATGTATACTACAAGACCAAGCATATATTAATAGTCGTAATACTAACTAGCTGACAGCGTCATGCAGCATATGCGGCGCTAGTCAAAGTAAAGATAACATGCATCGATTATATGTGGATTACTAGATTTTTAAGAACTCGTGAAAATATATTTTCCGTGCAGACATCCCTTCCGGTAAATAACATATATTTTATGAGTCAACTTAAAAATTAATTTGATTACACTTATTACAAAACATTGTAAAACTTGTCTAAATTGCGCAACTCTTCACTTTAACGCTCTGCTCTACATGATTTTGTGTATAACAATTTACACAAAAATGAGCAAATTGTTTACTCAAAGAAATTCGTATATTTTCAATTCAAAAAAGTAAGTTAAGATTTTACCGTACTTTTAAGTTGACAGAACTCAAAATTTTAGTTAAATGAGATGATTTACGCAATTAATTGCGTAAATTTACACAAAATTTTACGCAGTTCATTTAACATTATGTTTCACGTAAGGTTTAAATAAGGGGTCTCCAAACTTTACAACCAGAGGGCCACATGACTTTCATCCAGCATGTTGAGGGCCGACGAATCGTATACCGCTGGTCAAAGAGCGAATATTTTAATAAAACGAAGTACATAACACAAGCTTCATTAAATGAGATATGATCTTTGCACTTAGCTGGACAATTTAAGCAATCGTCTCAGGACCTAAAAAAATCAGGTGACTCAACGGAAAACATCAGCGCAACAATATTGACCTGCTCACCACTGTGTGACTTCATAGCTCAGTGGTCAGAGCACTGCACCGGCACCGCAGAGGTCATGGGTTCGAATCCCGTTGAGTCAACTGATTTTTTCAGGTCCTGAGACGATTGCTTAAATTGTCCAGCTAAGTGCGAAGATCATATCTCATTTAATTTCAAACACCGCACTGCATTAAACATTCATATGACAAGCTTCATTAGTTAAGAAAACATTTATTCAAAATTTAAAGTTTAAATTTCAACAAAGTGTAATATCATAACAAAATCACAATTAGTCTGTTCAGTTTTCTCAATGTGAGTGGTGAAATTTGCTTTCTTAAGTGTCTCTGCGGGCCGGATTGAGAGGCCCAACGGGCGCATCTGGCCCGCGGGCCGTAGTTTGGAGACCCTGGTTTAAATGATAAAATCATCAAACTTATAAATACACAAATTATTTTACGTTTTAATCAATCAGCAATTCTTGTTTGTAATTTACGTTTGCTGAAAGTTCAGCAAAAAACTCGAAATTGTGTAAAAATTTCCAGTCTCAGAAGTCGTCGACACACAAAATCTTTAATGTTCACTAAATTTATCAAGAATTTCACTAAACAACTTAATGACAAAAATTTCTTCCAGCAAGAGTGAAGATCGTTCTATATACTTAATATATTTGTAAAACCCACGGTAACTTTACTATTAAAAATATGTCGAATTGTAGATTATGAATGTTAAAATTGCTTTTTAAATGTTATGTGGACTGTCTTGGTAACTTTTTCAAGTATTTTGAAAAAAGATTATATATAAGTCTACTTTATATACTTTTTAACCTAAATACAAATTTTACTATATGCAATTTAAATGCGATATTTGGGGTATATTCTGAACTAGCAATTTGTTAAAATATTTCGTAAGCGTGTTATATATAAATAACAACGAAACAAATCAACGCTAATATTTATGATGTTCAATGATTGAAAAATCATATGTAAATAGTTTCAAACTACTGCTCCATAAAATTGTTAAAGAAAATCAACAACATGCACTGTCTTTATTTCTATCGTACCAGAATGCAGCGTTGAAAGACGTGCTAGAAATATGGATTTTACTTTATAGGCATATGAAATATCAGTGCATTATCAACTCTAGCCATGCAAACAAGGTATATCTACAAATTTTACGGATTATTCCTATATTATTAATAGAAAAACAAAGAAATAGCTAAATTATATACAACAAATCGTACCTCTTCCAGGATCACCTAAATATGAACTATCAAAATATCTATGTAACATTCTTTATTCTCTAGTCAAAAGTTCGCCTCACACCATCAAAAACGCCACCACCTTCCTCGTCAACATTTACACCGTTAAACTACAACCAGACACAGACACAGTTATGATATCTTATGACGTGACATTACTCTTCATATCCATACTAGTAGACACAGCCAAAGTATTAAAAATGAACTATTTACAAACGACAAATCTTGGCAAGCCACGACACAACTTGACAAAAATGACATCTTAGACTTACTCAGTCTTTGCCTCTTCACTGAATTCTCCTTACAGAACTCATACCATAGACAAATTTCAGGCACACAAATTGTGTCACCACTATCCACCTTCACCGCAGAAATTATAATGCAACAACTCGAATTACAATCAGTCACCAACAACACAGACATCAGACTGAGGAAAAGATGTGTCGACGACATCTTTGCCATTGTCAAGAAAGACAAAACTGAACAAATCCTACAAACCTTAAACAATACAATAATAAACATAACCTTTACTAAAGATGAAGACATGAAAACAACTTACTTTTCTCTGTATCCTACTGACTAGAACAGCACACTAAACACACATATTGTGCCGCAAAACGACCCCCACAGACCAAATATTTGATTTCAACATCAATCACCCAACACAACACAAAATATGCTGCATACGAACACCTTTTCATCAGAATCAACACTTATTGTAACACCGAAAAGGCTAAGAAAACAGAACGCAATTACTTATACTCCACATTTATAAAAACAATTACAATAGAAAATTTATAAACAAAATTATAAACAAAACACAAAACAAAACCCAAACCAACAAAAGTAACGAATAACCCGATGAAACAGTAAAAACAATCACATCCATGCATACATAAACGGAACATCAAAAAAGACTGCATGACTTCTTCGACCATTCAATATAAACGTCGCAAACAAACCAACACAAAGACAAATCATATTTTGCCAAACATAAAGACAAAACAACAACAATTCATGATACAACGGACGCAATCTACATGATGCCATTTAAAGATTGCTCAAAACAATACATATAGGACAAAAATCGAAGAAAATCGAAACAAGACTCACAGAACACAAAACGCCATAAAACGACGAGATCCAAACTCATTAACGACAGAACACACGTTTGCAAATAACGACGCATAGGATTGGACAGAAATTAAAGTACTCGGACGCGCACAGACAAAACACGCACGCAAATTTAAAGACGCTTGGTACAGTAAAGACAACGACACAATGAACAAACATATTGACATACCTATCGTATATATTCACAGCTAAAGAAAAACGACAAAAAATCTACTAACGACACTCAAACCACAGCAACTCACGGTAATAATATATATTATCACAATCCTATTCACAATACACCCAAACCCACAACAACATATTTCACGTCATTCAATCACCTAAATCCACCATTAATAAAATAACTTATCCGGATAAACTTTTATCTTTCTAAAGTACATATATATAAGTTTAAAGAATGGTAATCCAGACATGCTTTATTGTAGTGCATGCCGTTATGTAATCTAGTACCTAATAACCAATTGCATATACAGTAAATAATAAATTATCTGTCAGTTTCCTGAAGATCGCCCTATGGCGTGAAACACCAAGTAGTGACAGCAAAAACTTATCAATATATTAACTATACAATACATTGATTTTTTAATACTGAATTGTAAGTAGCAATGCTGAAAATTACCATATATACATTGTTGTTCAATTATACATGGTTTCAGTTTATCTTTGTTGTTTTAGTATTTTGTCAAAGTGTTTCCTTCATGTGGTTATGTATAGATAACCAAGGTTAAAATCAACGCAAATACTCCCGATGTTCAAAATTACAAAAATCATGAATAAATATTTTTAAAATGCTGCTTCATAAAATTGATAAAGAAAATCAACAACAAGTAGTGTCTTCATTTCTATCGTCACAGAATGGAGCGTTGAAAGACGTGCAAGAAATACGGATTTTTACGAAATAACATACGACATATAAGTATATTATCAAATCTAGTTCTGCAAACAAGGTATGTACAAGTTTTTACGTTGGGGATTATTCCATTTAGTAGAAAAAATAAGGAAAACATAAAAACAAAAATATGTTTATAATACATTGATTTTTCAAAACAGAAATTTTACTAATAATAATAAAAATTACCTTTTATACATTCTCGTTCACTCACTGCACCAACATTGATGGTACCTTTACTCTCATTACAGGGAAGACAACGAGTTTGTTTTGGATATGGTTGATATGTATAGATGGGACATTTTTCACATTTCTTACTTTTAAAGGAAAAGAATGAACCAATTGAACAATCTATAAAGACGATTAATGAAAATAAAACGTTGACTGACAATTAAAATTCTACAGTTGATTTATTTATTGTACTCAATGTTTCCTGTCTCATTATGTAAGTTAACTATGAACCAAATAAAAAGTTAGAAAATTTCCAAGAATATAAAAACAACAAAAGTGATCAAGCAAAACACTTCACAATCCAGGAAAACAAATACTTACCGAAAGCATTGCTAGGAATGGCCACCTTTGGTATTGTGTCACAGCTTCCTGGAGCAAAAGCAAGATTGTCGAGAGCTAGAACGTTTCTTGTGTAACTACGCACGACAGCTTCAACGATTAACTATGAAGAAAAGTAAGTGGCTTGGACAAATAGCTAAAGTTTAATTTTAAGTTGTATAAGTATGTGTAAGCTGCTAACTTTAGATAGACCCATGGTAAAATTAACTGTGACTTGGCCTTTTTTCCACTTAGTTCCTTGATCACCACTTAATGACCACAGTAAGGGATTGTATCCATTGTGAAAATATTCTTGGTAGATATTTAATGTATTATAATGACTGCGAATATAATACGAAAATGAAAAACACACGAGAGAGTCCTTTCGATAGTTTCCAACCAACCAAGCTTTGCCTGAAATAACTGATCTTAAAAGAAGATATCGTCCTACAACAAATGAAGAAATGTAAGATATATGTAGACTATATATATAAAGAATAAAGATATCGTCCTTCAACAAATGAAGAAATGTAAGATATGTGTAGACTATTTATATAAAAAATAAAGATATCGTCCTTCAACAAATGAAGAAATATAAGATATATGTAGACTATATAAAAAAAGAATGAGTATTTATTGATAACACATTTATCTAAAATTACTTACAAGGTCGCTCATAATAAGATTGATGCTTTTGGCACGCTTTGTGCAGTTAGATACAGCCGTTTTTTTGTGTAGGTATAAAATTTACTTCACCTAGTTTTCTGGCATAGATTTATGAATACAAATATATCGCAGTTTAAAAATTCAATAAAAAAATTCCAAATATAAAAACGAAATTGATTTTAAAACTAATTTTAACAGTAAAGTCTTTAATTATCTAATTTAGACCAAGCAAAATATACGTAACATTAGATTTCATAAATAAGATTTTAATTAAGAATTATAAAATAAGCACATTGAAACGCGTGGGCTGATTGGTCTAGAACTTTGTTAACATTAGCCTGTGCTAAACACATCCGAGCCCAACCAATCAAATCAAATATAACAATAAATCAGCGAAAGAGAATTCGAAAATCAATTATGAATACATTTTAGAGAAAAAATGAAAATGTTTTTTTGTCTCGAATTATTGTTATTTTATATAAGAAATGAAAGATGTTTTTCGTGCTTGAACTTGCTTATGCAAACCTAGGAGACGTTTGTGAGAACTCTCGGGCAGGTGCAACCCTCGAACTTCGGTCTCGGGCTTGCACTAGTTTGCATAAGCCCTCGAAGTTTGCATAAGCCAGTGCAAACACGAAAAACACTTTTATTTCTTTTGTAAAATAACAATAATGCAAAACAAAAATAACGTTTTAATATTCGTCAACGTGTATTCATTATTGATTTGCAAATTCTTTTTGATGGATTGGTTGATTTGATTGGTTGAGCTCAGATCATTATTCCCACGCTAATGCAAACACAGCTCTAAACCAATCAGCGCACGCATTACATTGTGTTTATTTTGTAATTATTGATGACAAGCATTTAAAATCTGAGTTGTCATTTTTGAAGACAAAATTTTATTAAATGATCTCTACCATTTTACTTATTGCAGCTTAAGCTGTCAGCTGGTTAAACTGTTCAAAATCTAATGTCTCTTAAATATAAATCACTTCAATCTTACCAAAATTAGAACCAGTAGCGTCATAAATTAGGTTTCTAAATCTTCTATATTTTACATATGCAGTACCAAGTTCCCAGTTTAAGTCATCGTCTACTTCCACATTGCGCCATGGACAAACAGTTGTTCCCAGTCCTTTTTGAAAATCACAGTTTTCGACTGAATGGGAAAAAAATCGAGATTTGAATAGCCATATTAGTTATTAAAAACAAAGCAGAAGCCTAAAATGTATTTGTATGAAACAAAAACACACCACACAGTACAACAGATTTTTAAGCAACGCTATGCTCCACAGCAGTTTAAATGATAAAAGCATCATAAACTTTTAAAGGTAAAAATGATTTTGCTTTTTAAATTATTTATCAATTCTTTTTTGTTGTTTGACAACATTTGTCGAATGTTTAGCAAAAAAACTTGAAATTGTGCTAAAAGATTTCCAGTCACCGAAGTCGTGGACACACAGACATCTTTAATGTGCATTAAATTTATCATGAATTTTACCAAACAACTTATTAACACTAAAGTTTGCAACAAGAATTAAAATTCTTCTACCTGTTTTGCTTGCAAAGCTTTTGGAATTAGTAGGCAGTGCAAAAATCTACCTAGTGTGCGTGTTATTTAAACGATAATAATGGTAATTCTACTCTACAGGGTGTGTCAAAAAACCCTGATAAGTTTGGAAAACGACACTAAAGTCATTTGGGCATACGATTTGCAAACACGTTTCGTGGAAATAGTCAGCTGGATTTCCAAGGCGTTATCTGAGAGGAAAATTGCCTCAAATAAGAAAAATTTTAAACGTAAAAATTGTGTTACAGAGAAGCTCATTTGAAATAGCTTGCGCATAAAAATCATATAGGTAAAAAGAAATTGGAAGATATAGGGTTACAATATGACGCATGTTTTTAAAGGTAACAAAGTTTTAGGAAATTTTGCTAATGAGTATGCGAATGCATAACTTTTAAGTTGCGAATTGCTTTGAATTTTTCATTTTTAAATGGAATTTTGATATAGTCGTTATTAGTTATGTATAAATTTGAGGGTAAATTAAATCAAATTTGACTAATTCATGAAGGTTTCAAAACATGGCAAATAAAAAAAACGCTAAATAATCTGCAATTTGAATGCCAAGTGTTTGTATAAGGTTATACCTAATTTCCTAAAACTTTGTAACGTGGAACAACAAGTACTATATTTTAACCTTTCTTGTTCCAATTGCTTTTTATTCTTTTGATTTTTGAGCAAGAGTTTTTTCAAAAGTATTTTTCGGTAACACAATTTTCCCACGAAATCGTTTTTATTTGCCAAAAGTTTCTGTCAGATGAACCAGTTATTGGAAGTCGAACTACCTATTTCACTAAAGGCTTTTGAAGATCTTGCGCGCTGATGAATTTAGAGAGGTTTTTCTGCTTGTTCAATTTTTTTTATATATAAACCCTGTATAAACAACATGCAAATTATGAACGTTAAAACCTTTTTTATATGGAATGTAAGCTATTGGCCTGTCTTTGTAACTTTTACGTTATATGGAATTTTGAAAAAAGCAGCATTACGTTTATTTTATCAACTCTCTTGTTTTAACCTCAATACAAATTTTACGATGCAATTTAACAGCGATGTATTTGGTAGTATATTAGAATTATTGTTATTTCAGAAGTTAGAGAAAGTGATGTTATTTTTGTTTTATTTATATAGTGCCGTGCTTTTCCAACTTTTGAATTGCTTTCAGAAGAATATTTGTTCGAACCTCATTCTGGTGAGAGCTACTCACGTGATGAATTTAAATAAAAATAAGTGGTTAAACGAGACATAGCCTGCGTATAAGCTACTGACGCAATTCTTCTCTTTGTAGTAAGGCATTCAGCATTGCTTTTGTTAACAGGTAAATGTTCATGTTCCAATATAGTTAAAGCCTTTCGAAAAAGGTTGAGATCAACAAACGAAAGAGCTGGAAATGAGACTAAGATTCATGTGAAGCTTTTATTTGATTGATTCAAAGGAGGAAAGCACTGATTTTGCTGTCTGTTTCAAGGTTTGCGCTTCTCTTTTGAACTCCTTGCGAAGCCCTTGAACCACAAACTTACTTTTGTAATCAAAACAAATATTTCTTGATATTCAATAATTGAAAAAATCATAAGAAAATATTTTCAAACTACTGATTTATAAAATAGATAAACAAAATCAACAACACGCCTTGTCTTCACTTCTATTGTACGGAATGGAGCATCGAAAGACTTGTCAAAAGTACAAATTTTTACAAATTAACATATGAAATATCAGTACATTATCAAATCTAGCCGTGCAAGCAAGGTATATACAACTTTTTACATTATGCCTTTCAATATAAAAACCAAGGAAAAGTGCAAAAATATTCATAGTATATTAATTTTTCAGCACTGAAGTGACACCTTAAAAATTACCTTTTATACATTCTTGTTCACTCACTGCACCAATATTGATGGTACCTTTACCATCATTACAGGTAAGACAACGAGTTTGACTTGTGTACGGCTGGTAAGTAGAACTGGGACATTTGTTACATTTCGTATTTAGAAACGAGAAAAATGAACCATTGGAACAATCTGAAAAGACAATTTTTGAAAATAAAACGTCGATTGACAATTGAAAGTTTACAGTTGATTTATTTATTGTATTCAATGTTTTTTTTCCATTATGTAAGTTAACTATGAATCAAATGAAAAGTTTAGAAAATTTTCAAGAACATTAAGGCAAAAGATTGATCAAACAAAGCACTTCACATTCCAAGAAAACAAATACTTACCAAAAGCATTGCTAGGAATGGCCACCTTTGGTATTGTGTCACAGCTTCCTGGAGCAAAAGCAAGATTGTCGAGAGATACAGAGCTTGCTAAGTATCCCCACTTAAATGATTGTACGACATCTTCAACGATTAACTATGAAGAAAAAGTAAGGGGCTTGGACAAATTGCCGAAGTTTAATTTTAAGTTGTATAAATATGTGTAATTTGCCTACCCTAGATAGACCCATTGTAAAATTAACTGTGACTTGGCCTTTTTTCCACTTATTTCCTTGATCACCACTTAATGACCACAGTAAGGGATTGTATCCATTGTGAAAATATTCTTGGTAAATATTTAATGCTCCAAAATGTGGGACATACATCCTATACGAAAATGAAAAGCACACGAGAGAGTCGTTTCGATAGTTTCCAACCAACCAAGCTTTGCCAGTTGAAGTTGATTCAAAATAAAGATATCGTCCTGCAACACAAGAGAAAATGTAAAATATAGTTGCTGTGTAGACTAGATATATAAAGAATGCATATTTATTGATAAATCATTTATTTAAGATTGCTTGATCAACCATTACATTAATGCTCGTAAAGAGATCGATTTATGTTGTTCTAAACACCTTGTACAGTAAGATAATTAAGATTTTTGTGTAATTGTAAAATTTATCTAACCAATTTTCTATTTGTAAATCTATTAATAAAAAATTATAGTTGTTCAGGAGGGGCGGAAGAGGGCGAGCAGGGGCGGTTAAATCACACCCATCGGGGAGCCCTGTAATTCTCATGTCGTGGAAAATGTGACAGTTTGTCAAGGGTGGGAAGAAAATTAAGAGTTTCTAATTTCGATAGTTGTTGTTTGTTTGTAGCTTTAACCAGTCAGAGCTTTTGAATAAAAAAAAATTAAGAAAAATTTGTTTCCTCAAAGATACTAGCTTTTGGATTTTGCATATGGCAGTAGATAATTTTATTACGTTGAAGCAAACTTCAGCGTTATGCCGCTAGCTACTTTTAGTGCTCTGGCTATAGATGTTGTATCAATCGTTTTATTTGATACATCATGATAATTAAGTATATATTATCCTACGACACCTAAATTTTCTTCAAAAATGTTTACGATTAGTATGACCAAAGTCCTATTGCTTTGATTAATAAGAAGTGAAGGCCTGTAACGGAAGAGAGAAGTTCTAAGTGTTCTCAAATGAGACTGAAAGAATGGCCAGTTATGTTGATATTGCCGAGAATGTAGAACTTGTTAGTATTCAAGAAGCTACTGTGCTACTGGATCGATATTTACTTCCATAAATATTGATCCTGTATGAGATAACAAAAAACGTTAAAGGCTAAGTTGAAGAAGAGATTTAATGACAAGAACATTGTCGTTATGAGAGGAAATAGCAATTACTGCTTTGACCCACCGATTTTGCAACATTCATGCATGAAAAAACTTTCAGCTTTCGCTGACTCATTTGATGGCACAACTATTAATCTCCTCTCTAAACGTTGCCATGCGTATTAACACTTGCTATAAAGAACTTAAAAACAATAAAGAAAAACAAAACAAATAATAATATTCCTAAAGAAATTAGAAGAAGCCTTATCTGAGCAATGACTGCCTGCAGTTTGCTCTTGTGACGTGTCATCAACTAAATTCAAGTGGAATTTCAGCTCAATTCAAAATCAGAGTAGTCATTTTTGAAAACAAAATCTCACTAAACGATCTTCATCTAATTCATCAATAAAGCCTCTCTACTATATAAAAATGACATCATACCAAAACTGAAGCATTCGTCATTATAACGTGATCTTCTATATAGTGAACTAAGTCTTCTGTCAAAGTCGTCATTGCCCTCCACGTTGCTTTACAAACCTAAACTCCAAGTCATCCACCTACGAATTGGGCTTAGTACCGTCTGCACCTCACAATTCACAAGCGTAATTACATTAAGTAATAACCAATATTTATTATCTTACTCGCTTTACCAAGCTATCCAGTTCTCCATTTACAAAAACTCACTCAGTGTTTCAAGAGATCAAATTAGTTTTTTATCTTGAAACTCGATATTTTTTCTACTTGCACACATTAAAAAGCTCTCCTGTTTCAGAACTTACCAAACGGTCCGTAATTGCGGACAATCCAGCTGTAATCATCATTGTGCCATGGACATAAATTCGTGCCCAGGCTAGATTCAAAGTCACAGACATTCGCTGTAAGTAAATAGGAGAGGAATCAAGCAAAGCAAGTTATACTTAAATACAACATTGAAAAAAGGGTTTTTGTTTCATTCTAATACGTAAGATTGCTTTTCACTGGCTATGTAAGCCAAAATTAGTGTATAGAAATTAGTTTAAAGAAATTTTTATATTTTCTTGCATACATACGTCGCCTGAAATTTATTGGACAAAGGAGCTGGTTTAGAAAGAGAAAAGAAACTTTATTTAAAAAGTACAAAATATAAAAGCTTTGTTTGCAAAAGCTATTCTTACCTTCGATCAAATAAATACATCGACTTTTTTATGTTATCATAAAATACATACAATTTTCGCTGATATTATCAAAAAAAACTTTCAATGTGTATTGTGTAGAAAATTACATTGATCAATAAGACATGTATACTACAAGACCAAGAATATATTAATAGTCGTAATACTAACTAGCTGACAGCGTCATGCAGCATATTCGGCGCTAGTCAAAGTAAAGATAACATGCATCGATTATATGTGGATTACTGGATTTTTAAGAACTCGTGAAAATATATTTTCCGTGCAGACATCCCTTCCGGTAAATAATCTATATTTTATGTGTCAACTCAAAAATTAATTTGATTACACTTATTACAAAACATTGTAAAACTTGTCTAAAGCGCAATTCTTCACTTTAACGCTCTGCTCTACATGATTTTGTGTATAACAATTTACACAAAAATGAACAAATTGTTTACTCAAAGAAATTTGTATATCTTCAATTCAAAAAAGTAAGTTAAGATTTTACCGTAGTTTTAAGTTGACAGAACTCAAAATTTTAGTTAAATGAGATGATTTACGCAATTAATTGCGTAAATTTACACAAAATTTTACGCAGTCCATTTAACATTATGTTTCACGTAAGGTTTAAAATTTAAACTATCAGATAGAAACTAATCTACAATCAAATGGAATTTATGAAAATCTTTTACAAATTCATATATTGACATGAATGCTGCTGTCCAAACTGAATTTTTTCAAGAGGGTGAAAAATTTAGGGATAAATTGTAAATGCTTGGCAAAGACGATCTCGCGAGCGACATTTCAGTCATTGATTTTAAAAGCAAGCCAACTTTGTTTTGAGTTTTATCAGCAGAAATTTACATCCAAAATCGTAAGTAAAGGACAACTGAAGTGTATGCATGAATGTATAATATCAAAATCAATTTATGCGAGTGTGTGATAAGATTTTTGTCAACATGGCGTATGATAAGCAGATTGATGCTTCTAAAATTGTTGTTGCGGAGGACTTTTAGCTATGATTTCTTTAGTGCTTGGCGAATCGTGGCCTTTATATGGCAGCAAAATCCTGCATTCATGCAAATATATTTCAATGGACAAAAAATCTTTAGCGAAGTAGTATAGATACTGCCAGTTTTGGCGTAACCCCGGTCTGGGGGGCTGCGTACATAAATCTGAGCTCCCCAGCCCTAGTTCGTTTACACATTACTTCGTACTGTGTGTATACATGGGTCCCGACAAAAATCGCACCAATTCTGGCGCACCTCACAGTTTGAGAAGGAGTATACACAAATCTAAGCGCCCCAGCCCTAGCTCGCCTATGTACTTCTTGTAATTATGCTAGCATAATGACAGCGAAGGCCAAACTCTGGACAACGGACGTCGGAGTTAAGGCGGTGCCCTCCGCCGGCCGTCAGTCATTTGAAGAAAGACGATTCACAGCGTATATCCAAACTCACAGCGTATATCCAAACAATCGACAGCCATGAGGCAGGGCAAGAACAAGTTCGCGTGGGTGAAGGTCCACACTAGAGAACCGTGTGGAAAGTCATGTACGAGGAAGTATTGTATAGTGCATCTGCAACAAGTCCGGCGTCGCTCGCCGGTGCCGGTCCCATGTCGGGGTTGTGGTATCAGCACGCAGGCAGAGGCGCAACGATGCGCAGATTGTGGCCAGCAAGCCAGAAAAGCTCGCCTTCGTAGAAGAAGGGCGTATGATAGGTTATATTAACTGAATTTTTATTATATGCTAGGCTACATCCATTTAGACAATAGCGTATGATACGTATATTCACTGATATGAATACTGTCGAGAAACTTCTGCAACTATATGACCAAGGTGTAATCAGCGTAGACGCGTCTTAAGGCTCTTCAACCGCCCGCTGACCCGACACCCACGCAAAGAAATGTCACTCCGCTTATCCCCAAACCGCGAAAGCGCAGGCCTCTCCGCAAACTGCGCAAGCGCAAGCCCGCCGAGCTTACTGATGATGAGATGGACTCATACATGCAAGCCCGCCGAGCTTACTGATGATGAGATGGACTCATACACGCAAGCCCGCCGAGCTTACTGATGATGAGATGGACTCATACAATGAGCTTCTGGCTGAATTTAAACCACGACGCCCTACAAGGGCTCCTCCCCCACCACCTACGGAATTTAAGTGGGATGAAACGAAGGCAGCTAGAGACCCGCAACGGCCGGGCAAGTATCCCACTTAAGACGGTCTTGACTATGTGGGGGTGAGCGCACCCACACCGCTCTCCCAGCTGGAACGAGTAGAGCGTCAGAACGACCTTGCTATCAACGTGTACGGTTGAGAAGGCGGCGTCGTTTCTTGCCGTCTGAGCAAAGTAGAGAGAGCTCGAAAGACTGTGAATTTCTTCCTCGTCTCGGATTCGAAAAACCCCGAGAAATACCACTACACTTGGATAAAGGACTTCAACCGCCTTCTCAACCGGGAATCAAAGAATGGCCAACGGCTGCACTTCTGTGAGCGTTGCCTTCACGGCTTCACCAGGCAGGATTTGCTGGAAGAGCATAAGCCTGAATGTCGAGGCATCAGCCAGGCTGCGGTTGCCATCAGGATGCCACCCCCGGAAAAAACAACAAAATCCGCTTTGAGAAATACCACAAGCAACTCAAAGCGCCCTTGATAATCTACGCCGACTTCGAGAGTCCGGTCTGCAAAATCGAGGGCCCCGCGCTTAACCCTGAAAAGAGCAAAACCCAGCAAACCTCCCGACACGAGGCATGCGGCTACTTTTTCATAGTCGTTCGTTCAGACGGGTAAACGCAGCCGCCGCAGCTCTACCGAGGGCCCGACGCAGCCAAGAATTTCCTGGAAGCGCTCCAAGAAGAAGAGCGTAAGATCAAGAAGTTGTTGGCTAACCCCGAGCCTATGCACATGACAGGAAAGGACTGGGGAAGCCACAAGAAAGCCACAAATGGCCACGTCTGCAGCAAGCCCCTCGAAGACGATTCCGTTCGAGACTACTGCCACATTACTGGCAAGTGCCGAGGTGCGGCCCACAATGAGTGTAACCTGAAGTTGCGGCTCAGCCCAAAGACGACAACCATACCGGTTGTCTTCCACAACCTGCGAGCTACGACAGCCATCTCATCATGCAGACTATCGCAGAGACTGAAGGGAAGGTCACCTGCATCCCCAACAACGCTGAGAAATACATCTCCTTCAGTATCGGCCAGCTTCGATTTATCGACAGCGCTCAGTTCATGCTCTCAAGCCTGGATGGCCTGGTGAAAGCCAGTGACCCGCGAGACATGTGCATCACAGCAGACTACGAGCCGAACCTCCAGAGGCGTACCCTCTTGCTCCGGAAGGGGCTCTACCCCTACGAGTACATGGACGGCTGGCCCCGATTCAACGAGGAGGCCCTCCCGCCGAAGGAGGCTTTCTACAGCAAGCTCTCGGGCGAAGGCATTACCGACGGTGAGTACGCCCACGGAAAAAGGGTTCGGGATGCCTTCGGCAGCACAAGCTTCGGCGACTACCACGACCTCTACCTTCGGACCGATGTCCTCCTCCTCGCCGACATCTTCGAGAACTTCCGAAAGCTGTGCCTCGAGCGATACCGGCTAGACCCGGCCCACTATTACACGAGCCCGGGCCTAAGCTGGGACGTTCTCCTCAAGCACACAGGGGTTGAGCTCGAGTTGCTCACCGATATCGACATGCATCTCTTTATCGAGAAGGGCCTGCGGCATCAGCATGGCCAGCAGGCACTTCGCCAAGGCCAACAACCCCAAGGTGCCAGACTACGATCCGGGGAAGCCCCAAAGCTGGATCCAGTACTACGACGCCAACAACCTGTACGGCTGGGCGATGTCGCAGCCGCTGCCGACAGGCGTGTTCAAGTGGGTCGCCCAAAAGGATGTGAAGGAGGCCCTGAACCAGCCTGTAGATGCAGAGGAGGGCTACATTCTCGAAGTCGATCTGGAGTACCCAGAAGATCTGCATGATGAGCACAATTCATATCCGTTAGCGCCAGAACGCTTGAAGGTCGACAACGCGTGGATGTCGGATTACCCTCAAACAGATTTATGGGGGTGGGTCTCACGAGGTCGAAAAGAGGTCGACAAGACCCGATACGTCCTGCACTATCGGAATCTGCAGCTTTATCTGCAGCTTGGGACGCGCTTGAAAAAGATCCGCAGGGCACTCCGCTTCGATCAAAGCCCATGGATGGAGCCCTACATACGGAAAACACCGAACTCCGGAAGAAGGCAAAGAGTGACTTTGAAGTCAACCTCCACAAGCTATTGAACAACAGCGTCTTCGGCAAGACGATGGAGAACCTCCGAAAGCGTGTCGATGTGAAGCTGCTCCGGCCAAGTGAGACCGAGAGACTCCGCAAACTTATCGCCAAGCCGACATTCAATCGACATCTCATCTTTGGCGATGCGGGAGACTTCGCAGCCGTTCACGTGAATAAAAGCAGTCTGCAGCTCAACCGGCCGATCTTCGTGGGCATGAGCGTTCTCGACCTCTCGAAGCATCTGATGTACGACTGGTACTACGACCATCTCAAGGGGCAGTACGGGTCGTCAGCAGAGCTCCTCTACACCGACACCGACAGCCTTGTGCTGGAGATCCAGACTGAGGACGTGTACGCCGACATGAGACGCAACGCCGGTCAGTACGACACCAGCAACTACCCCAAAGACCATCCGCTGTTCAGCACAGCCAACAAGAAAGTGCTGGGGAAAATGAAGGACGAGTAGGCTGGGGCGCCTATCGCTGAGTTTGTGGGGCTCAGGTCCAAAATGTACTCTATCCTGAAAGCCGATGGTCAGGAGGAGCGCAAAGCCAAAGGTGTTAAAAAGGCCGTCGTTAAAAAGCATATCAGTCATGGCCAGTACAAAGAGACGCTCTTCAAAGCAAAGCGCTTCCGCCACGGTATGGATATGCTGCGCAGTCGCGGGCATCAGAGCTTCGGCGAGCATGTCAACAAGACATCTCTGAGCTCTCTGGACACGAAGCGCTGGATCGCGGCCGATGGGATCTCTACCCTAGCATACGGGCATAGGGAAGCTGGTGCGCAGGTGAAGAAATAAATGCGTAATTATGCTGTGATAATTATAGTAGAAGAGCTTCTCCACGGCTAAGCGCAAGATAGTACCTGGTAGTGAAAGCTTTCATAAAAGCGTGACAGGACCCCATTGACTAAGCCGGCGGTGTTTCAGTCTCAAAGGGCACCCCTTGGAGCTCCTCGCGCACAAACGTGCGCTTGGGCTCATCGCTCAAATAATACAACACGGGCTTCCCGCCCTCAACCACAGCCCGCTCGACCTGGTGGGAGGTCACACTCCAGATAGGATCAGTCGCCCTACACCGTTCGCCAGCCTCGAGCTCGCCAGGCGCATAGAAATACCGCACCATAACATCCGATGGCAAGCGTTGCTTTTTGAAACCAACTGGACGAAGCGCCGGCGCAATGGGTTCGGCCTTAACGCTCTTCTTCCGAATTGCAAGGGAGGGCTTTTCGCCCGTGAAACGAGTAGTTTCATTATTGAGCGCTTTAACCACCTCAGGTAATCTTGATACCCATTCTTTGTTCCGAATTCCGGGCACATCCAGCTCGCGATGATACTGGTAACCGAACAATCGCTCCGCCAAAGTTCGGTTAAACCTTTCTACCATCTCTTGATCTCTATGAATCCCGACCTTACCCCGTCGAATCGTGACACCATTTTTATCACACGCTTTTTGCACAGCCCCGCGGAACTCCGAGCCACGGTCGACTTGTAAATATTTAGGCCATCGAAGAGGCCCACGGGCATAAATAGACTCTAACACCTTCCCAACCCTGGTCGCTGTCTTGTCTGTGATTGCCTGGGCCTCCTTATACCGACTTGCTACGTCGACGACCGTCAATGCGTATTTGAATGTGCGTCTTCCGATTTGATCGTGAGGTAGATACAAGAGATCGGCCTGGTGGACCTCATTCGGGGTGCTTATGCTTAGGTCGGGGGATTGCACTTCGCGCTGGTGCGGGCAGGTAGATCTGTCAGATGGCCTGTTTTGTTAGCCATTCATGAGCCACATCATCGCTGACGCCATCCTCTTTAGCCAGCTTTGGGATAGCAGCACGGCCGCGCCAGTACCCCGCAGGACTGTAGTAGACCTCTGCGAGGCGTTCCTCAACGCTTCCGTCCGTAGAAACGCGACCATGCCTTGTCAAGACGACGGCTTTGACACTACGTGTCGTAGGCGACTTCATAGCTTCAAAATCGTCAGGACCACCACCAGTGATCAGAGGCACTAGGTCGAGCACCTTCTGATCATTGGCTAGAGTGTCTTCGTCGAACATCCCCCTTAATCGTTTTAAAAGTCCCTCAACAGAACCCTCTTCTATAAACAGCCGCCCCGCCAGGACAGCATGGCGCCCGCAGACAGCCGTTGCTCGACTTTGCACTGCAAACGTATTCGTAACCATGACCCGCTCGGGAAAGGCCTCCAAAAAATATCTGCGTAGCTGAGCAGATATTTTTAGCGAGCGCACGTCCGAAGCTATCGAAGACAAGCACATGCGTTCCAGTACAACAAACAGTTAGCCACTGGTGCCCCTCTTCAACCGGATCATGGAGAGGGTAGATGTTGTCCGTGTTGCTGATGCAAAACTGCCCATCGTGGAGATGTGGTAGGCTGTCGTAGCTACAGACCCCAACAAACCGTCCTCGGGCTCGCTCGGCCTTCAGGAGGCGTTTGATGTCAACGCTCAAGAGCGGGTAATCCATCTTCCATTCCTTATACCATAATTATGCCAGCATAATTATATGCTAGCATAGTTACAAGAAGCACAGCGGGAGTCTAAAAATCACAAGGGTGCTGCTTGCCAGCATTAATCAGTTCTCGATGATGCGCCTGTAAACATTCTCGAGGTGTTGGAGCGCTTCTACAGTAAGTGGGCAGGGACAACAATGAGCAATTCCGCCCTTTGCCTCCACCGCGCACGGTAGGTTCTTTTTCCCATGTCGACAAACACTTCCCGAGACATTGCTCTCCATCCCTCTAGCGAGACATCGGCAATATCGCCGAACTCCAGAAGTGGAAAACCTCTCATTCACAGAGTGGAGTCGTGGCTGATATGCAGCCAGTTCAGCACATCCTGAGTCTTATGAAGAGCTTGATCGGGAAGTTGCAATACGCGGATAGTGACTTATTCGGCTTACAGAAGCTGGATCCCAAGAACACTTTGAAAGCTCTCCCCTTGCAGACCTACTCCTATGGAGTAGACCGTTGCGTTGGCAATGCCTTTGCAACAAACACAGCAGGCGGAGCTGGCCCTGACTTTAATGCCAATAATAGCCTCAAAAGGGCGCCTGGTGTCCAGCTCTCTTCAACGAAAGCCTTCTCGAATACGGTGCAAGAAAATATTGTCCGTGTCCTCAGCGGGAACTTTCCGTATAAGTTTCGCCCATTCCTCCCCCTCTTCTCCAGTGTGGATAGTTGGATGCCTCCGGCCACACAGGTGAAGATTCGCGTCGACCTCCCACAAGGCGATCTCAGTCGCTACATGATCATTTCTAACAAAGGGGGCGGTGCGGATAACGCAGACGCTATCAGCAGAATACGTATAGAAATGCTGGAGCTCGACTTTGTCTACCCCACCTATCGCATGAAAAAAGACTACAGACACCAGGTCTCGATCGCTAAGGAGCTGTATTCCCCCACCTGGTGCCCCAGGGTAGTTCAGAAGTCGTTGAACAATGACGTTGGCACTCTCGCGCTCCTACACAATGCTCCGATTTCCATGAAGATGATTCTCTTCTTCACCGACTCGAGGCTCGGAGACGCACCAGGACTTAATCCAAATGCCGCCGCCGACTCCAGTAACCAATTGGCTATAATCCACGCCAACTTAAGCCAGCTCCGCATCATCGTGAACGAGCAGAACCTTTTTGATCACCCCTTGAAGATCCCGTTGCAGTGCAGCGAGGGTGAAGCTAACCAAACGGGAGCCACTTACTTTTACAACCCCAATAAAAGTTCCTACCTGAGAGGCTACGACTTGGTTTAAGAGTTCTTTGGAAAGACGTACGGCACGGAAATGCTCATCACGGTCGAGGACTACTGCAACAACTGGTTCATGATCCCAATCAATCTCAATCTGGACCCTGTCACAGATAACGCAAAAGCGCGGGGCAATCTCACAATCGATTATCAGTTCACGGCAGTGGCGAACAGTCCTATTGCGCTCCCTTCTGACGTCACCACGTCAATAAAAGTGAACCTTCTGTGCCTCGATCAGTATATGTACACGATGTCGAAAGAGAAAGGCATCAGCTGGAGGGTCGTCTGAGTTATACAGTAATTACAAATGCTAGCATAATTACATTTGACGTGTAGAGTTTTGATGTTATAGTGTAATTATGCTAGCAGGTGGTGATCTGAAAACGAGTAACCGCCATTATCGCGGGGGTGATCTGAAAACGAGCAACCACCGTTATCGCAGGGGTGACCTCGCGACGACAAACTGCCAATATAGCGGGTTTCTTCCCCTCCTACGAATGTTAGGCCTGGGGGCCGGTGTGTCGCCGTTGGAGCTGCAAAAAGCGATAAGCGACCCGATCAATTCACAAATGCTCATGCAGCGTGGAGGCTTTCCTTGGGCGTTTGCGGGGTTGAGCCTGCTCCCTATGCTGATGGGAAAGGGGGCAGGAGACCGGACCGCCAACCAAATGAAGACGCACCCGCCTGAACGGCAAACTGCTATCCGCCATCAGGATAGCCCCTTACACGAAGAATGCCACTATCTCCTTCCCCCTCGGTGCCCTCAGCTCGCTGGGGGACAATGTCGTTGACAGTATTTTCGGCGCGGGTATTCTTAACGGCAACATGTCTCACCCCTCTGACGACTACCACGTGGAATATGTGCCATCCCACGAGCAGACGACGGACGGTGCTGCAAAAAGATCGAGGTCTGGAAAGACTCGCAAGACGACGGGAACAGTTCGAAGAGCACGCGCAGCGCCAAGGACGACAAAAAGACGGAAGACGGGGGTGTCGAAGCGCGCAGCGCCTAGAAGAACAGCAGGGACACGACGGAAGACCACCGGGCGAGCGAAGAATAGCGGTTTGGATGAATTCCAGACGGAAGGAATTCAAGAGCATGCTCCTGGATGCTGCAAAAAGCACGAGCAAGAGAGCAGCGAAACGCGCAAAATCGAGTGCCATTTCTAGGTTGAAATCGTCAACCACAAGTTTGGCACACAATGTCCTTGCTTCGGCGCCCGCGGCGGCTTCACGTTTCCATCAGCCCATCAGCAACAGCACCTTCCAGAACTTACGGGCTGCCTCCTCGACCCCGACGAGCGCCCACATCGAAATGGATTTTCGGCCAGTCGTTCCACATTTAGAGCGGTGCATATCTTTCCGAAATGGATTTTCGGCTGTTATTCCCCGGGTCAGTCGTCTCGACGCCATCAGAGGCGCCCGCGCCTCCTGTTCTTTCAAGTGTTATCGCGCGCGATACTAGCACTAGTGGGAGCAAATACCCCGCTATCCCCGGGCTTGAATTTCACAAAAAAGAATGATTTGACGAGCTTCTGCCTTCACTCAAAAAATGGGTGCAGAATGTTTTGCTCTTGGGTCAGAGCAATATGGGCAAGAGCTTCTTCATGAAACGGCTCCTTGCTCACGTTCGTCCGAAAAGGCTGTACGTCATTTCGAACACCTCCGCTGATCAATATATCCAACCTAACACGGTCTTGAAGCATTATTCCGTCATGCCTGAATCGATCGAGGATACGAGTATAGAACCGGAGTCCTACGTCATCATCGACGACATCCACATCATGAATCTCAAATGCTGAACGCAGAGGGAATGCCTCTATAAGTTCTTTACGATGTACAGCCATCATCTGAAATTGAACGTCTTCTTCCTCTCCCAGAGCTTCGACAACATAAAGGACATGAAGGTTAACACAAACTTTCTCTATCTCTTCCGATTCACGGATAAGTCGAACGTGAAGCGGTTTCTTAATTCGCTCTTCGGCGGCACGGGCAATAAACAGGCTCTCATCTTTAAACTGTACGAGAAACTTTTGACCAGCTGCGAGCGCCCGATCCTCGCTATGGACTGCACCAATCAGCGATTCCACCTACTATTGCGACGAAAAATCTATTGTGGTGGACTTTCAGTGAAAGTTTTGCTTTCTCCGTCATTACCAGAAAAATCTGAACAAGAATTAGAGAAAGAAGTTCGGGAGGGATATCACCAGATTTTTTAGCGTATGTTTGAAGAAAATGCAACATATTCGAGTCCGGATCGTCGATGGTCTACCACAGCGGCTCGAGCGGGTGGCGGATGGTTATCTGTCGGCCTTCCTCATCCCAAAGGAGCGGCGGCTGGAGGTCCTCCAGTTTATCGAGAGCCAACCCAAGCACATTATCAAACGCGCTAAGTCCTTTATGGAGGTCTTGGGTTATCTCCCCGAAGGGACCCGAGCAAAGGGCGCCGGAGCACCAAATTGCCACCGAAATTTCATCTCCTTCCTGCGCAATGCATTGCAGTATATACCAAACTATCCCCTTGCTAAGTTGAGCTTGCTGGAGCTAAAAAAACACCCAAGCGTAAAAGAGCTCTATGCCTTGTTTGAGGGCCACCCTGAGCTTATCAATGAAGAGTCGGTCCTGAGTGCGGTCAAATCCGGGTTGCTGAACTATTCTGAAGATACAGGCCAAGTTCGCGACAGCGTCGCTGATGTCCGTTTGAAAAACCAAATCGCGGCGCTCACTACAACCGCGCCCTCTCTCCAGACTCGGAAAGAGGGAGAGTTCGATCACTTGCTGCTGCTCGTCTTTGGCCGCTTTCTGGCAGGCCAGAAGATTCCCGAGGCCTTTCTCAAAAGCAACTATTTCACTCCGCGTGCGCAGCTGGTACAATTGTTTACGGAAAACCCTCAAGGGTTTGAAGCCAATCTCAGGGAGCCTCAGGCGGATCAGGATATGCGTCTTGCCATCGTGGCTGACTATCGCGTGCTTGTGAACAACGTAAACCAACAGTTTCTCAGCAGGTATCCTTTGAGGTGGTCGCTAACGCCGTAGTCGACTTCAGTCATCCCCAGTTTCGCCTGGCGAGGCAGAAGTTGCAGGAGATCAAACAGCATGCTCTTGCGGTACCGGAGTCAGGGCAGAAGTTCGGTGATTTGGCGGCCTTGATTGAGACCTACCTCCAAAACACCCGAGAGCAAACTTATAAATTATGATCGTAATTTTATGCCTGGAGGTATCAGAGGCAAGATGAGTAGCGATTCTGCCTTTATTAATGCGCTCCTCATTAACGGGAGCCGCATCATTAGCAAGTGTCTTGCTATATTGAACGCTCAGGGCCTTGTTTGAATGTTTTATGGACATGGCATTTTGGACGACCACTTGGGATAAGACGGCGTCTGCTTCGGTGATCAGTGATCCGGAGGAGCAGCTTGCTTGTTTGCAGGATGATGTGGTGCAAAACAAAACAAAAATTGGGAATGAGGATACTGAGGGCACTCTCTCTCATACTGTGACACAGCTGAAGGTAAACAAGCTCGACCTTCATGGCCTTGATGACCGTTTGAGTGGTTTACCGAGAATTGCTACAGGAACGCTGCCTGATCTCGTACGACAGGACGTTGTGGTGGCGCGGTTTGGAAGGGTGCGAATCTGAAGAATGGCAAGATACAGATTCAGAATCTTTGGATTGAGCGGACTGAAAACGAGTGGTATCATATGAGCAACGGTAAACTGCGAGAGGCTTGGGGTTAGAACTTCCATCTCTTCTGGCGAGGTGAAGGCACCTCTCTTTTCACTCGCTATGCCGCAGTCCCGCGGGTTGTCTCGGACCACCGGGGCACGTACGGATACAATTGGAGACGTACCTATAGGGTGTATTATCTTGAGTTCCCCTGATACATATCATGAGCATGGCGTTAGATTTGTGTATGACCCAAGCAGTCGAGATTTGGCTCCAAGCAAGGAAACCTCCTGTGACTAATTTAACGCGCTTCCGCTGCCAATACGATGCCGAGCAAGATCCACCGAGCTCGATCTCTGTATGGGAATACGCTTTTCACCGCACCACCCGTACGCAGCTGGAGACCGTTCTCACCCAAGCTCAGGCCGCCAAGCGGGTTGAGTATCGTCGTTCCGATGGCGTTGTGGGGAAGGTGGGACGCCCTCCTATGCGTATTACTCTGCAGGCGGAGAGGGGGGCCGGCGAGATGACATTCCTTTCACGAGAAAACATGAGCCCAACAAAATTGACCTGCTCACTGTGTGACTTCATAGCTCAGTTGGTCAGAGCACTGCACCGGCACTGCAGAGGTCATGGGTTCGAATCCCGTTAAGTCACCTGAATTTTTCAGGCTCATGAGACAATTGCTTAAATTGTCCAACAAAGTGCGAAGATCATATCTTCATTTAATTTCAAACACCGCACTGCATAAAAACACTTTCATATTATGCTAGCATAAAAACAAGAACGTACGCGAGCTAAGGCTGGGGCGCTTAGATTTGTGTATACTCCTTTTCAAACTGTGAGGTGCGATTTTTGTCGGGACCCATGTACACACAGTACGAAGTAATGTGTAAACGAACTAGGGCTGGGGCGCTCCGATTTATGTACGCAGCCTCCCAGACCGGAGTTGCGCCAGAACTGGCAGTATCTATACAACTAGCCCTAAGGCGCCATACTATTATTAGTCCGGAGTATAAGACCTAACATTGTTCAAATTCATGAAGAAAGTCTCAAATTCACTATTTTGCATTGGTTTATCAATGAAATTAAAATAGAGGTGAGACCCCAGCAAAATACCTTTTTGTTTCCGAGAAAATTATCAATAAATTTTGCCATATATTTTAATAGTAAAGGCACAGGGATCCCATTTCAAATAAAAAGAAAATCGACAAAACAATTTAGTTCTCATCGCATTTATATCCTCTTGGAAGTAAGTATTATTAAGCGATATATAATTCGTATAAATTGTCATTTATACCAGTAAATTTCACATACTTTCAATAAAAAAATGAGAAGAATATTTGGGATTTCTTGATTTATTGGTGTTATTAAATTTTACAAGAGCATGAAAATGTTTAATAATGATATTGTATCACCTGTCGTCTTCACTGCAGTGTATTCTTTTGATTCATTTTCGGATTATTTAGGGAATATTACTTACTTATTAATCTTGGTAACAGCTACCACCACATTTGCACAATGCTGTGCATGGAAGATTGGACTTGGTACATTTGCACAAGCCCCTACATGCTTTCTTGCAACCACAGTGCACCAGTTCGTTGCACGCTTTGGAAGCCTCTGGAAGAGTGCTCCATGTAGGAATCCATCTGCCATTATTTTGCCATCCCCACTGCGAAGGAAGCGGTAACTGTTGAACTGAAACTAACGACTGACCCCAAACATGACCAGCCTGATATGTTGCCCTCCGAATGTGCTGTACCAAGGAGGCTTGGGTTGGTGGAATGTGGTCGATTGTCTTAGTACCTTGTGCAAATATAGCTTGTCTAGCATCATTGATGTTGGAGAGCGGGCATGTGCGGGAATACATAATAATGATAAATCTTTCAATTTTTCCATTTCTTCTTCTGAGATGGATTCTTTTGAGATGAAAGAAGCTGAAACACACTGGTAACATCAGGAAAAGACTTCCAGGCTTGAAATGCAGTCTTTTTACCTTTTCCAGCAAAGAACGACACAGTATCACAACCAGTGACAGCATGAAAGAAGGGTAGGGCTTCACATTGCTCCCTACTCAACGAGCTTTGTGTAATGTTATGAATTGGTAAGTACCTCATGTGTTTACCAACACCAAAAGCAATCCAAAGTTCATCTACATCTAACTTGTGCACGTTTGCTATTGCTAACACAACAACATCTGTGTCTACAGTTCTTATGACAATTTTCCTCATTCCACCTTTCGCTGCATGGTTTGCATGAATGAAAATGCGCGTATCGGCCTCCTCGTGATTGCAGGAGCTAACTCATCTTTTCGATTGGCTTCGAACTTATTATGTCTTCCTCAAAAGTGCTTACAATTGTAACATTTGGCAGTTGAATCGATGTTGCTGCCTGACTGAGGTACTTGAAAAGTTCTTGTTTGTTGTCATCTGATCTTAAAATGATTTCCAGTTTGCAGGGATCACAGCCATGTCACATACTCTTCTTCTTGCCCCTACAGCGCCTCGCGATGAACGAGTACCCTGCTTAAGGCTGTCGGGTATATAACGGTCCCAAACAAGATCTATTCTTCTAATACCATTTGCTTGTTGAACAATATAAGGAACAAACACTGATTTGGAGTATTCTTGAAAGGTCTTACACTTCCCTGGGCTAAGCATGTTTACAATAGCTGCGGCATCCAAGATTTTGACATCAACATTTGGACAGGTGGTCTGCACATCAGCTTCGAGACAATCAATCAATTCTGATTTCTGGCCACTTCGCATCTTGTCCCCTGATGATAATGAAGGAGGAGTACTCTGGTTTTCATGCTTAAAAAATTCTTGGAGATTCCCTTCTCTTGACTGACAAGCAATGTACAACCTTGCAAAAAGATTGCAGTCATTCTTTAATGTTGTGACTTGAAGTTTCGTCTTGTTGGTTGTCGTTGGTACTGATGTTCCAAAAAGTGGAAGCTTATTGCGTTCAATTGTGTCAGTTATTGGTGTGTTACACTTTTCAAGTCTCTCTTCGACGTACTTAGTGTATTGTGCTTCTCCGATCTTTCGAGCTGTATAAATCGACTCTATAACACACTCAGGCTCTATTTCTTTCGTATCTACGACAATCAGATCCTTGCTATTTTCCATAAAGGGTTTCCAAACTCCTTTAATGCAGCAGACATTGATTTTACATCTTTTGCAAAGTTCTTTGGACAGATGGTGTCTGTTCGTGGTGAGTAATGTTCTTTGTAGAACACTGAACGCCAAAGGAACACTCAAACTCTCTTACCAGTCTTGCAATTTCAGGTCCTGCGATCATCCAACGTCTTAGGGCCGTTGGGCACTCGGTGAGGCCCACTGCTCCACCATCACCTTTTATCATTTCGTTCTCTTGCTCGTGGTTTTGGTCAAGGGACATCATAGAAAACGATGTTGGGACTTCTGAACCACAAATTTTCCATGTGCACTAAACTCTGTAAAAAGAGTAGGATGCGTTTTCTCTAATCGTAAGAGATCTCTCACATGTACTGGCAACCATCTAGAGTAGTTAGACAAGTTCATCGCAAAAAACCAAGGAAGTACCTTTCCAAGCACTTGTAAGTAGACTTGGAAGTTACCCTCTCTGGTAGCCTTAACAAACTGCAGTAGAAGAATTTCGAGGTCTAATACTGTCGCCCAGTATTTGAATTGCGGGCAAAGCTCACTTTGTTCTTTTATCCAAGCTTCATAACTTTTGGGGGGCTTGTCTTCACAACTTTCGATGTACTCCTGGTAAGCAATTTTCTGCATAAGGTAAATTGCACAGGCACTTACTTGGTGGACATAGCGAGATCTCGTCACGTGCGATCCTTTCAAAACAGAATCCGCTCTTCCACTTGTCATAACCTCAGCATGAATTAGAGCACTTCAAAGTAAAAATATATGTTAGTTATTAGATTGAGATTATAAAAACAACAAATCTACACCATACCTTGCCCACCCACTGTTAGTTAACCAATGTCCAATCATCTTTAATATTGCCATCTCAATATGCAGGCCACCCATCATTACCATGTACTTATCTTCACCGAATTCATTTTTGTTGTTCCACTGTATTTGCTTAGCGAGTGCATAGAGTGGTTGGTCCATCGCTATAACAGGAGTTTGATTAGGGTTTAAGAACTTAGTAGATTCTTTGACGGTTTTCATTGCATGCTTTATCATAGCCATAGTATGAGCATTGTCTTCAAAAAGTGGCAATAAAGAGGTGATTGCATTGGGCCTCAAAACTACGTTTTGCTCAGATGCAAAGTAAGCTGACCATGATAAGTAATCCTTTTCTTCAAGCTTTTCTTTGAGTAAAAGTTCGTCGACCCTTTTTAGCCATTTCTCCTCTTCCTTGATGCTTTTATTTATCAGGTCTTGTTTAGGTTTAAAAGAGCCAGTGACTTTGGGACAAAGAGATCCTTTTACCTTCATCTGTGACAGGAGTTACAGTTGTATAGAATTCAGGTAAACTGTTGACGACCTTTGACTTTGTGGGAGTGTTATCCTGTGGCACTTGTTCTCGTTCTTCTCCTTGTGAGTCAAGAGAAGGATGTTGTGTAAGGGAAATTGCTGTTCCATGAAATGAATTTTAGCGGTTCTTGAGGACGGATTGTGATCGATATTGTCAACTTGGCCTGTAGTAAAGATATTCTTTCTTAATTTTGGAGGACATACAACACCCTCCTTCTCATACAGTTTGCAACACTTGTTTCCCAGATCTGCAGATATCTGCATTAGTCTGTCATAAGAAATGCAAAGACCTAGCTTATAAAACTTGTCGACCAATGTTTTTTCTTGTTTCTGCATGGACAACGAGCGCCGTGGAAGTGGTTAATGGTGTCTCTCTTGACTTGTCATGTCGAATGGCATTGCTAGCACCTGATCGTACATGCTTTACTGAATTAAATATTAGCAGTTGGGAAATCGTTAAAGCGGCACTGGCTCCTGACACCTCTTGTTTCTTTTGATTATTTATATTTGGACCCTCTAAAATCATATTTATCAGGGCAAGTAAACTATCGGGGACTGCTTGTTGTTGGCATTCTGGTGTAAACGTGCCTTCAAAGGGTTCCCTTTTCAAGAACATTTTTTTTCGTACTATACTAGCAGCTTTTGCAAGGTACAATGCAGCGGTGTCTAGGTTCCTATTGTGTACAAAAGCCATAGCTGTTCCAATATCATTTGGCATTGCCAGCTTCACATCTTTACCATCTTTAAATGCATGCAGCTCTGGTATTTGAGTGAGAAGTCGTTCTTTCAGTCTTGTGGAGTTGATACGTCCTTTCACTTCTACTCCTAATTGTTCAAGTCTTGAACAATAGAGCTCTGACAATTGAGACATCTTGAAAACTGCTTCACCAGCTGCCAGGCTTTCACTAATATATAGGCTTAATTCTGCAAGGGCTATTGCCTCAGGTGTTATTTCATTTTTATCATCAACAGCACTATCTTGTGGTTGGTTTAATTTGCTTCTCTGACGGTTATAGAGAGATGTCAAGCATGATTTATGGTAATATGCATCTCTTGCATGCATATCACCTTGTGCTAATTTTGCTAACAGTTTGTAATCTTGAAGCGTCTCGCCGCTGATTGAACATTATTGGTAATTGACATGGTTTCTGCTTTATGCAAATCACCCTCTGTGCAATCACAGAAAAACATGATAAAGCATTGCTACTCTTACTTGACAATTCAAATGTCTTTCTTCTTGTTTTAGCTGGACTAGTAGCTCCTAATATTGCTGGATCCTCAGTTGAAAATTCCTCTTCACTTTTGCGCTTTTGTGCCCGCTGAAGCTTTAGCGTATTGCATTTATTATAGCACGATTTGTGCCATGATGCTCTGTGATTTCTTAAAGTATTTTCAATGCCTGTTAAAGTATTATTATAAGGCTAAATAAGTACAATTTATGGCTCATAGTTGATCTGTGAGTTTATTTCACTTTTAATTGATTAGGAATTCCTTACCTCTGCCATCATCAAGAGAAGAAAGTGGAATGTTAATAGGTAGCGAATCAAGTTTCTCGAATTCTTTCAAGTTTTCTGCAATTGTCTTGTAACTTGAGCCAGCAAGTAAAGTATTTGAAGCTTTTTCCGGACATAAAATCTTTTCTTTTGTGTCTTTTGACATAAGGCACAAAGGTTCCAGTTTAAAGACATTTTAAAAGCGAAAATAATCAAAAAATTATCGAGAAATAGCACTATATCGTCTGGAAATGCCAAATTAACTAGGCGACCAGGCTTTTGCCACAGGGAGCCCAAAATTTATGCAGTTTTCGAAATAACCTTTAAAAAGGGTAACTTTCGACAATTAATTAATTTTTACCGGAATTTTCATGGTGTTTTGTTGTTTTTATATAAAATACAACATTTTTATTTAACATTTTATATTTAAAACGGTTTTATAAAAGCCTCATTAAGCCCGCGATTTAAGCCGCTGACCAAACTTTTAATCGGCTCAAAAGTACCCTAAACAAGCTGATCCTGCTGGGGTCTCACTTTTATTTTGATCTATAAATCAAATTAGCAATTTGTGGTAAGTTTCATGCTTTCTTCACATGTTTGAACAATCTGACCAATTTTCGGAGCTTATCCTCCGGACTATATTTACTTTATCATAAACAAATGTTTGGGGCTTTTCAGTTTATGATCATTGATCATTCATTCATTGGACAGTTATACTACACATTGCTTAAGATTTGAGAAAACTAACATTGATTGCATGAGAAGCTGTTTACTATAAACTGTGATTTTGAGTCTTTTCTAATCAAATGAAGCTTTTTATTTTGACAATTTGACTGGAATGGTATTAAACCTGAGTATTTCACATACATGAAATGTTGTCCCATGTCACATAATGTCCCCTTTCTAACTGAACGCCTCATGTAGAGATGTCAAGGTGTGTTGATCTACGGCTCATACCAGATTGTTTGTCATAAATTACAAAGGGCTATTGATGTATGAAAAGCATTTTCTATAAAGTAAAAATGTCTTCCTATGTATGCAGATAAACCTTGAAATTTGGCAAAACAGCAAAGTATTTTTCATGATAACTAGGTAATTTTTCTGATGATCATTATAATTTCTAAACTAAATTATTTCACATTTACATTTAAACGAGCTTTGATCATATGAAAAGATATTTGTCATAACCAGTAAGCATGACACATGAATCAATTTTAACATTCATGTAATTATATAATTAAAGACATGTTTGTTACATTCTGTTTGTATTTGCAAATACAATGCTACTAGTGATTGCTATATAGCACACCTTGCATATACTTACAGGAGATAATAGTCTAGTGAAATGCCTAATAAACATTGATGGCATTAAGCTGTCCTTAATTGCAAATTTCATTCTGATAATTTTTGCTTAATCTTTGGAAGAAAAAAATTTTGAGTTTTTTTTCAAAAGGTGAATTTGCTGGCACTGTATGTGGAGATGGGTAAAAGGTTACAATAAACTTGCATGGTTTGAAGTTTGAGCTTTTCTATATCTATGAACTGTCCTTTGTAGTACCACATTTCTAACTTGACTCATTACATAGAGGTTTGAATGGGGGTCTTAGGTGGGTCTATGCCTACCTTTGTCTTTTTTGGAATAGCATTATTGTAAAATAAATTTTAAGTTCCTAGACATTCTAATGAGCCATATATATGGCATGATAATGAGCCTAAATATTTGGCAAAACATTCAAGTATTGTTCACTTCATTTATTTTTGAAAAAAACCTAAGCAGAATGTGCTGTTTTTACGCAAAAACGATGCCCACGAAATACATTTTGTATTGCTCTAAAAAGCTGAAAATGGCATTTTCAAGGCTCTAAAATTCAAAATTTCTCAGGGGAGAATGCCTCAGACCCCCAGGTGCGGAATGCCTCCGACGTTTTATGACTGATGTTTGAAAAATCCTAGATCCGCCCGTGTGCGAAATGATCACAATTTTTGAGCTGCTAAAAATTTGTTTGTAACAAAACGATAATTTCAACTATAATTGAACTAAAGCTACATTTTTACTATGATTTTCACGAATGAACTTCGACTTCTTACATTGAAATTTTGCACGCGTATTCCTAGCTCAACTTAGATTGATGAGTTTATTTTTAAGGTAGATCAACGTTTTGACATGCATGACATAATTCAACTTTATATTGAAGTCAAAACGATGTCTAGTGTTGTTATCGGGACTCCTCTTCTTTATGTAATCAAAATTCCAAAGTAATATGAGTGCATAATTGACGAAAACCGCAAGTTGTATATTTCTCAAACAACTTATTCTGTATATATGATCTATATGTTCATACCAATTTCCAAACATGGTTATACTTACATATAACGTTAATATGAACATAGCATGTTGAAGTTTTTCCACCATACAGAAAGTGCTTGTACGGAATTTTGTGCTGTCCTTTTAAGAACGACTGTGGAGAACTAATGTTCGACTTTCCCTCTCCTTCTTTTATGTATTTATGAGGACAAGTGAAGTTTTCCGGTTCACTCCAATATATATTTGCTACTCGTTTCCCACCTTCGAGGCTTTTGTTCACGACATTTTTTGCACACGAACATTTACCTGAAAAATTTTATTTAATAAACAAAAATAGACATGCATGGTCGTATTACCATATGTAGCAGGAGAGTGATGTATAACAAAGTCATTCGATCTGCATAAGAAACAGACCATGACAAGCTACATCCATTAACGATGAACGTAGCCACGGAATCAAACTGAAAAACAGTTTAATTTCTATTTTTTAGACTAAAAAGCCAACGACTTAACCATTCGATCTTGCTAAACTTGACTCTTTAGTGAGGAAATCCATGTTTCTGATACAGCAATGTTACCAATGTACGTAGGTCTGGAGTTTTGCATACGCAATAGATATGTAAAAAAATACAAGTATACCTTTTTCTACCTTAGGTTTTGCAAATTAAATCTTCTCCAACAGTAAACTTTTATATGAAAGTACGTATGTAAAGGCAAATGTAAAATATATAGATTACCTTCAAGTGGACAAATTTCACTGAACATCCTGAATCGTTCCAAAGATAATTTTTCTCTTCGATGCAACCATTAGTTAAAGACAAATTTCCGCACCTTTCTTCCGATTTATTTTTTCTTGAACAAACACATTCCATTTATCTTCACAAAATTCAAACTTTTGTTCCATCCCGATTTGAACGGCCAATTTAAGAGTCACGGCAAGCATCAACCACAAGATGACAACAAAACGCATCATTTTTTATCCTTAAAACTGCAATTGTATGGAAAATCATAGCTGCACAAGTTCGATGATAGAACAGTGAAAACATACAACTATTATTATCGTAAATATCAAAATATCGAAGCATATTGGTTTATATTTGGTTTATCTGTTTTTTCTTTGCTGATGGATAAAAACTTTAAATGCAAACGCAGAAATTATATACGCCAATCCCTACACATCTCCTTGTATCTCTCTTACAAGCGTGGAAATTAAGCCTTGTTTTTAGAATTTATTGGTTTTACAGCACACAAAAAAGTGGATTAGGAAATTGTTTTTGGAAATGAATAAGAAATTTGGGAAGTAAACATTTTTGGTGATGAATCTCATCTTCATCACGAATTTTTTTGCTGTAGATCATGCTCGTTTATTCATACAGTATCATCTATTATATAGTAAGGAAAATATCAAAAAATTGATGTTGTTATTGATTTTTTTTATAAGTCGTCCGCCGTGTCTTTTAATAAGGGACAGCATGAAGAAAATTAACCAGTCAGCTTAAAGCTTTTTTTATATTTCGCATACTAAATCTTTATCTATTTCTAAATCTTGTGTATGAATAGGAGTACCAAAACATATTTTCTAAATTTTGAATAGAAACGGGTTTTTTTTTCATAAACTTTTTAAAACTGTTTATTCCGTCGAAAAACTACGAATACAAATATCTAAATATAAAAACAAAAAACTAGCACAGATCTGCTGATAACAACTAAATTAGAATTACATTTGCCTAGGCTTCAATCTTAAGTTTGATCATAAAAATGTTCTGTCCTTATAAGAAACAAGCCCAAATAATGTCTTCGAGGTGAATGATTCTCTTTAAACGACTGCACCCTTACATTCTTTCATTGTTTACAAAAAATCCATGTCGATGTTGCCTTCGTAGCTTCAAGCAAAAACTTAAGATGCAGAAACAGAATGTAGAGCTTATAGCAATTTAACCATCTTGAATTTCAATGCTACAGCATTAATGTTTCATCTAAACTGGAAATCTAATCATAAATTATCATATCTTAATATCTACTTACCTCTTGTCTTCAGACAATTTCGCAACGATAATGAAGCCAATTTAGCGATTCGGTGATACACTAATAATCATTAAACATTTAAAATACACGACAAATTTCTATAGAGCAAACATGTTTAGGCATACTTTATGAGTATTGTGCTCCTACGAAATTGTACACCAATAATGTACAGCAACAATGTTAAAAAGCAAGCGTTCAATATTAATCTTGCAGCATGTGCTTCCATCTGTTCCGTTGATATGTCCATTGCAATTCAATTTTAGTAAAATATTTCTCAACTAATAAAGGAGAATTTTACAAAAATGATCCACGATGTATAACTTTTATACTTTTCACATTTTCTCAATCACCTATAACTTGATGAAATGTTACAAGTATAGAAAATTTTCTGTCCTCTATTCAAAATTCGTTACCGATATTGGTTTCTGCGACCCCCGCCCTCCTCCAAAAAAATTGACAGCGCGCATTGCACCATATTCTTGCCCTAGTGATGAATTATAACTTGTACAATAAACGATAAAAGAGCACAATGGAGAAAGTCTTTTTAGTGAAAACATATAAATATTATCATCATAAATTTTATTTTGACTGTCGTTACTGCAAACGTGTGACTTCTTGGGACTTTGGATATTTAAATATATATGGCAACAATTTTTCCTATTTTACGCTACTTACTTTTTGCTAGAAATGAGCACTTTTATTTCTGTTAATGAAATAATACAAATCATAGTCATATTACCAATTATCATGTTTATATTATAAAAAGAAAACTTTTAAATACTACGAAATGTCAAACATTAAATATATCCAAACGGATACCTGCTAAAAAGGAACGCTACAATCTTTCGAATTAAAACTCATTCATGTTATTCCAGTAATATTTTCCCTAAATAAACTTTTAGCTCAGACAACTCATCTAACATCTCGTTAAGTTATAAGAAGCATAAGCTCAAATCAAACTTTAAGCATCTTCATCGGAGATGCCTCTTTTTTCAGAGTACATGAAGAGAATCGGACCGTTTGAAATACAATTCATAAATTCTTGGTCATTGGCTCACTGGCAACTGGCAAAAGCAACAATTAAAATTCGGAGGTTATTTGCTGATTATTGATTGGAATTTTTATTTTCATTATCTGCTTCAAGTAATGGACAAAAAGGATGAAACATACTACGACAAACAAAGACATCTTGCAAACTCAACATAGCTATGAGCTCGATGGAAAAAAACAAGACACAATAATTCATTTGGTGATATTTTAAGTCTATAAATTGTCTCCTGGGAAATGTTAACAACAAATGCAATATAAAGAATTGCAGCATGTGCTTCAATCTGTTCCGTTGATATGTCCATTGCAATTCAATTTTAGTAAAATATTTCTCAACTAATAAAGGAGAATTTTATAAAAATGATCCACGATATATAACTTTTATACTTTTCACTTTTTCTCAATCACCTATAACTTGATGAAATGTTACAAGTATAGAAAAATTTTCTGTCCTCTATTCAAAATTCGTTACCGATATTGGTTTCTGCGACCCCCCCGCCCTCCTCCAACAAAAAAAATTGACAGCGCGCCACTGCACCATATGCTTGCCCTAGTGATGAACGATAACTTATACAATAAACGATAAAAGAGCACAATAGAGAAAGTCTTTTTAGTGAAAACATATAAATATTATCATTATAAATCTTATTTTGACTGTCGTTACTGCAAACGTGTGACTTCTCAGGACTTTGGATATTTAAATATATATGGCACCAATTTTTCTTATTTTACCCTAACTTTTTGCTAGAAATGAGCAGTTTTATTTTTGTTAATGAAATAATACAAATCATAATCATATTACCAATTATCATGTTTATATTATAAAAGGAAACTTTTAAATACTACGAAAATGTCAAATATTAAATATATCCAAACGGATACCTGCTTGAAAAGGAACGCTACAATCTTTCGAATTAAAACTCATTCATGTTATTCCAGTAATCTTTTCACTAAATAAACTCTTAGCTCAGACAAATCATCTACTATCTCGTTAAGTTAGAAGAAGCATAAACTCAAATCAAACTTTAAGCTTCTTCATCGGAGATGCCTCTCTTCTAAGAATACATGAAGAGAATTGGACCGTTTGAAATACAATTCATAAATTCTTGGTCAATGGCTCACTGACAATAGCAAAAGCAATAATTTAAAAATGTAGGTTATTTGCTGATTATTGAATGGAATTTTCAATTTCATTGTCTGCTTCAGGTAATGGACAAAAGGATGAAACATACTACGACAAACAAAGACATCTTGCAAACTCAACATAGCTATGAGTTCCATGGAAAAATCAAGACACAATAATTCATTTGGTGATATTTTGACTCTATAAATTGTCTCCTGGGAAATGTTAACAACAAATGCAATATAAAGAATCTAGGTCCGAATGAAAATTAAAAAACAAGTTACTTTAAAATCGGTTTCAATCTATAAAATAAACTAAGACAGAACAAGTAAATTTAATGTACTTCATAAAACCTCTAAACATCCATGTTTGAAGTTCAGAAGTTAGTTGTTTGAAAGTAGTGCAATTTTTTATGATATAACTTAGTTTATATAGCAATAACTGTTGATTGTTCTTTGCCTAAAATTTAAAAATTTCACCTAAAAAATTCGTATCTTTGCAAAATATATAAGATCAATGCAGATCACGATTCTGAGAAATAAACCAAATAATTTCTCCTTCAGCGTTTCAGTTTAAAATTAAGATTTATTTTTTAGAGATGATTTCTTATCTGTAGCTTGATCAAACATGACTACGCGACTACAAATAATCATCCAAGTTAGTCAGCTGAAATTTCAATTGAAACGTTGAATCATCAACGTTTACTTTGTGATTTGTAACTAACTCAAAATCCTAAAGTCGCCTTAAATCGTTGATGGATATCAGTGGCATACAAAACATGAGGACCTTGAGGGACATTATGAAACATGTACGTTTGGCGATAATTTATAACATGAAATCATTAGTACGTAACAATTAATGATTTCTAAACTATAATTATCACAAGACATAAATTCTATAGGGGTTGCTCCTTATACTACATTGGTGAAATCAGTTTAAATTGGCTTATAACTATTTGAAGCAAACAATGTGTAAAATGCTGTTTTCCCATGGTGTAGAGACTTTCATGTTGCTAACCATGGTGTAGAGACTTTCATGTTGCCAACCATGGTGTAGAAACTTGCATTGTGCCAACCATGGTGTAGAAACTTGCATTGTGCCAACCATGGTGTAGAAACTTGCATTGTGCCAACCATGGTGTAGAGAAACTTGCATTGTGCCAACCATGGTGTAGAAACTTACATTGTGTTGATCATGATGTATAGACTTGCTTTGTGCCAACCATGGTGTAGAAACTTGCATTGTGTTGATCATGATGTATAGACTTGCTTTGTGCCAACCATGGTGTAGAAACTTACATGGTGTTGATCATGGTGTAGAAACTTACATGGTGTTGATCATGATGTATAGACTTGCATTGTGCCAACCATGGTGTAGAAACTTACATTGTGTTAATCATGGTGTAGAAACTTACATTGTGGTAATCATGATGTATAGACTTGCTTTGTGCCAACCATGGTGTAGAAACTTGCATTGTGCCAACCATGGTGTAGAAACTTGCATTGTGCCAATCATGGTGTAGAAACTTACATGATGTTAATCATGATGTATAGACTTGCATTGTGCCAACCATGGAAGTTTGAGATTTACATTGGTTTTAAGAAAGGTAAGTCCGTCCAAATAACTTAGCTTTCCTTCAACTGTGGTATAAACGATTTCAGAAAGTTTACCAAATTGTTGATTTTCAACAAAATATAGGAAGGCGATACTTAGCAATTCTTAAAATTCTTCAATTGGCAGTTCCCACGTATCTTCGTTTCCAATTCACAAAATAATGTAAAAAATATGCTTCAAACAATGGACTCTATCTTCTCAGGCTGTTGAACATCTTTAGTGTCGTTGTGATTTGTCGCTGTCATATTTTCTAATCTTATTGCCTCTTCATTCTTATAAGATGCTTCTTTTCGTGGAGAGGTATCGTCTGCTAGCCTTTCGTAAGAACCAGCATCTTTTAATTTCTGTGTTGATGGTTCAACAGCAACTTCAGGTAAAGGAACTGTAGGTGCCGTGTATGCATCTGTGGGAGGGGTGGGTAATGGTGCATTGGAGTCATAGCTAAAAATGAACATAATATATTGTTAAAGTTAACTATAGAGTAAATATTCTTCAATAAAAACATGCTTACGTTGTAAATAGTAAGAGAACTGTAAATGAAGAGAGTACTAACCCATGTAATTTATTGGAAATGAGCAATGGTTGTAAGTAATAATCAGATTTTTTTTTCAATAATTCATCTTTCTCCCTTGCCGCCTCAATCTCCTCAGCACTTGCTTCAACGTGTAAATATGGATTCGTCTAAAAATGATGAAATAACATTGAAAACATTGACTGTGTAATAAAGGCAGTATGGTAAATGGCTGACCAAAGACATTGTATACACAGCAATGATCACTAGAGAATACAATCAAGAATTGCAAACATATGCAGGTTCACTTGAGCACAAGAATCAAATGAATTCAGGGTAAGGTATATCTTCAATTATTGTAACGTATACTTAAGTAATATTAAATAGCGCAGATTATGTCGTCATAAAAGAACTAGATTTTTCAATTTCCATCTTAAATTGTTTTAGAATGTATATTTAGACACAAATAATTTACTGAGAAGTCAATAGAGTCTTAATCATACATACAACAAATATAAATACGTATATGTACAACATGTACCACAATGTCCTTTATATATGTACAACATGTACCACAATGTCCTCTATATATGTACAACATGTACAACAACGTCCTCTATATATGTTTAAAGCACTAAATCTTGAAGAGGGGAGAATGACGGTGAAATAAATTTCAATTCAATTGAAGTTAGAACCATACCTTTTCCATATGTCGTTCCAATATTCTTCCAAAATGCTCTACCAAATTGGAAAATGTTGGTCTATTTTGTGGTTGTTCCTGCCAACAATCTCTCATAATTGTATAGATTTCCAACGGACATTTATTGGGTTGTGGCATACGTTTTTCTTGGTTTAAAAAATCCAGCAATTGTTCAGGTGGTAGATCAGGATAAGGCGTACCTCCAAGAGTCATCATTTCCCACAGTAAAACACCGAACGACCAACTGAAGTTAGTAAACAAAATGTGTCAATTAACATACCTTAGAAATAAATGGAATAAAAAACATTCTATGAATAAAGTTGAGAAAACCTGCATGTCAAAATAACATATTTATAACTTACACATCACTTTGATGAGTATATACGCGATCAAATAAAGATTCTACAGCCATCCATTTTACAGGTAACATACCACTGGATGTCTTCACATAAACATCGCTTTTATATATATCTCGTGCCAGACCAAAATCTGATATTTTCATGACGTATTCTTCAGCAACAAGAATGTTACGGGCAGCAAGATCACGATGTATTAACTGAAAATAATTAAAGATTATAAATCTTCTATCAATGTTCTAGTTTTAATACAAACTATTGTGAAAGCAATGAGCGTTAGTTACTTATGAATAGTTATTATAGGATTAGAAATTGTTTTTAATTCATAAACTTCATGTAAGATCTGTTAAAAAATGTATTTTATGAAATGTTTACATGATAATTTTACCTTTCGTGAAGCAAGAAACTCCATTCCTTTGGCAATTTGAAAAGCAGCACCAACAATATCAATTAAAGTAAACTCTTTCTCTGGATCATAAATTTTCTTTTCCCAGGTACTTTCATAAAAAGATCTTTTGGATCTTAAAAATGTCAGCAAGTTTCCATGAGGACAAAATTCTAAGATTACATAAAGTTGCCGTCCCTTCGTACAAGCGCCGAGTAAATTAACGATATTTTTATTTTCACCAATGTGAATCATTATTTTCAGTTCCTCTGCTAAATCACGTATTTCGCTTTCTGTTGCATGAGCTACAGGAACAACAAAGTTTTTTTCAAAAGAGAACAACAAAAACTCAAAATTTCAATGTTTGTAAAATAACACATAATTTTCTCAATAGAATTTCTCACCTTTAACAGTTTTTACAGCAACAATGGCATTGGTTGAATTAGGCTGTAAATGGTCTTTCTTTTTAGGTCTTTGACTTGCCCTTAAAGTACGACGTATTTTCGATCTTCTCTTACCAGCAATGCTGCTTTTATCGCGTGGATTTAAAGCTAAAATTCCCATTGCTTCAGCTTTGTAAACTTCTCCAAAGGCTCCAGCACCAAGACGATCACCCATAACGAGTCTTTCAAAGGAAATTCCCAATCAGAGTCGTACGGTAAATTCATACTTTGCTCATTAAGCGTTATACTGGGGTCAATCTGAAAAAGAAAAATACGCTGCAGTTTTAGACACAGTTTAGACTAAACCAAAGAAATAAGATGAAAGCTAAATCTTCAGGAATTTTTTATTGAGCGATTGGAAACCATATGTTATTGGAGTAATTGTATTGCAGTTGATTTTTTGCAAGAATTAAAAGTTTCGTGTAACGAGACTACATAGCTAAAATAATAACTATTTGCAACTCACTGAATAATTTCCAGTACGTAGAAAATACTGATGTTTGTAGAATGATAATTTTTGTTTTTGTTTTCTATAGAGAACAATGATGATAATTAATATGATGACTACGGAAACACCAATAACTATCCCTGCAATGGTTCCTGGTGATGTACCATCGTCGTTTTGGATCGTCGCTGTAGGATCTACACAAAAAACAGAAGTTAAAAATATTTAGGTATTTGCATGGCCCATGTTCTGTCTAGGAATTTGAAAAACGCATTCTAAATCAATGATTTTAATGCAGCTAGAACTACTAAATTTGAGACAAAGGTGCTAATTGTAAAATTCATATTCTAATACACAACTTCGCCGCATGAAGAAAAATACTCATAAGTGCAAAAGTCAATATAAAACATCCCCTAAATGAAAATCTGCAAATCCTGCTAAATCATAAAACAAAATCTCCAACCAACCTTGAGGTCGAAGTCTTAGTGACAACAAACGCTTCTCTGTAATACCAAACGAGTTCCATGCCTTACAAGAATAATTTCCGATGTAAGATTTATTCATTTTTTCAACTGTCAAAACTATTTCCTTCTTTGCTATAGCTGTGAGCTTCACATCACTATCGATAGAAATCCATTGTACCCAAGGTGTAGGATTACCGCTTGCTACACAACTAAACCTTTCCTTTTCATTGGCAAGAAGACTTTCATCTATTAAAGTTGATGGTTCGTCGATCTTTGGTTTACCTAAATAAAAATTGCACAACTATTCTTACTACATTTTCATATGAACCTTAAATTATTTTGTTGAAGGACGTATATACTTTCATTGCAACACAATGAAACTTTATCATTTAGAAAATCTAACAGTGTAAACATTGTCAACCTACCAGTAACATTAAGATAAACAGTTGCTGTGACGTTTCCTAACTGGTTTTTTGCAAAGCATGTGTAGTTTCCCGAATGTGAAATATCAACGCCACAAATAATAAGAGTTGTTCCATCATTCTTCAAGTAATAGTTAGGAACTTGGGTTTCACAATTTGTGATTCTAACACGACCAATTTCTTCACCATTTCTTGACCATGTTACTTCGGGTCGAGGATTACCTGACACATTACAAATCAACTCTGCGTCTTTATCTTTATCCTTATTCACTGTAGAATCTTTCATCTGATAAATTACAGGAGGATATATTCCTGTAGAATAGTAAAACAAAAAATTTGTTTGAATTACAAACAGTATGGATGTGATTCGCAAACAAACAATTACTGTAGGTAGCCAAACACATCGACATTTTCTATCAAACCTAAGTAAGGAAGAGCTAGTCGTACTTATTGTGAACGTTTTTAACCACAAAGTATAATTTATATATAATCGTTTAGGATAATCGTTCGTTAAAATTTCGACTCAATGTTTTACAAAAATTATTAAGTTTTACTTTCGTTTTAAAGACGTTTTAAAAGGTCAACTGCCATACTGTATTTATATCGCAATCAAAGAAAACCTATGCAAAAGAGATACATAAGTGGTTAATGAATAACCTTTCAAAGTCAAAGAAAAATAATATCAAAATTTCACACGTTTAGATAGTTCATGCTAAGATAAAAGTATGTTCCTTGTGTTGAACAGCGAGAATTCGCTATATTTTTTACGAACTTTTTTTTAATGTTTTTGGTGATAAAAATTTCAAAGCAACTAACCTCGTACATTCAATGTTACAACAGCACGTTCATTACTGAGAGCATCTTTTTCACTACATCTGTAAGTTCCAGAATCATTGATGTTGATATTTCGTATTTTCATTGTAACATTACGATATTGAGGATTTCTACTTATGGTGATGTTTGTTCTTTCATTATTTATCACTTCACGACGAGGATTTTCTTTGTAAAACGCAATATTACTACGAATCGAAAGATCTACTCTGCAAATTGCCATAAAGTCATCGTTTTCATTTAAAATTACATCCCCAGAAGGAAAAACATTAAATGGATCATCTCCTAAAGCAAAGAAACGAACGTTTCACTATCAATCAATGTAATAATAATAAACAATATTTTTCATGTAAATAAAAAGAAAATCTTACCGAATCGCAGAAACCTAAACATTCTACTGTCATTTCCATGAATGTTTTGAGCAAAACATCTGAACAACATTGAAGCTTGTTTAGCAGTCGCTGGTATCTTTAAAACACTTTCATATTGTCCTTTGTTATTTCCTTTTTTAAACGAAGACTTATACTGTGAAGGGATCCAGTTATTTGAAACAGGTTCATTGTTGTTGCTAACAATCTGTTGATACCAAGTTATATTGGGTCTTGGATTAGACCATCTTATCATACATTTAATCTCGCCTTCAGTGTTGTGTCGCGCTGTGAAATATTCACTATTTCCTCTGCTGATGGATGGTGGCACTGCAAAAATTGATAACATGAATCAACTCATTATTAATAAGAAAACCCACTTAGGTTTAGCGAAATGTGGGTTTAGCTAAGAGGGTTTAGCAAAGTTTTACAAAATGATCATCACTGACCACAACTGAATGTTTATGACACAGACGTTTATGAACCACAGATATTATAGATAATACTAGAGGTTGCATTGCTGAAGAATTAGGAGGACGCAGAGTTGGGGGGTAGGGGTGGGTGTAGGGTTAGGTGTTAATTTTATCAATTTAAAGAGTTAGTAAATGTCTTTTTCGCGAGCTGTTACATAATAATCATGTGTTTTTTATAACCTCCGTATTCTTTATATGTTTTCATTAAACTATAAGCGATGAAAACATATATCGTTCTTCCTAGTTCTTCTGTTTTTACAACTCCATTTTTACAGTATAAATGGTAAATATATGTTTTTTGAAGTCTATAAGCAGTTGAATTAAAGAAAAAAGTCTTTTTATCAAGCAACACTCACGACTTGTTTTACAAACACGTTTTGCAAAATACGTGTGGTTTAAACCATCTAAAACTACGATAAAAGGAAAAAACATAGTTCAACAAAATTTATTGTGATAAAATTGACTAAAGTATCTACGCATAATATACACAAAAAAAGTAAAAAAATCACAGTTGGCCACTGTAGCTTAACACCCAAAAATCGATTTTGCCCCACAGAAAACGTGTATTATTTATAATCTTTATATATGAAACAACCAGGTAATCAACCCAATTTTATACCATGAAAACACGAAAGTCAGATCATAAAATCAATTAAATATGAACATTCATACCTGTTACATCGACATAAAACGAAACAACGTCCTTTCCGACAGGATTAGTGGCGACGCATGTGTAGTTTCCATCATCTCTCACAAAAGAAATTGATTCAATAATTAACTCAGGTACACCGTTTAATCCATATCGATCACGATCACAGGCCAATGGAGTTGCACCTTGAGTGTTCAAATCAGCACTATCTATATCTTTGCCAGAGCAAAATATGATTTCTTTATTATCTTTGTAGCAAGTAATATTTGGAGAAGGAGTACCCATCACAGTCAACCTTATATTACCCTTTCATTTGTGTTAAAAGTGAAAAGTCTTTCACTTTTCAAACTCGGGAGCATTTCTTTCTGTTGAATAAAAAGAACATTTAACAGAGAGTTCAAGACATAAATGCTTTCAATTACATAACATACACTAGCTTAGAAACCTCACCTATAGTAGGTATTTTAAGGCAATTAATGTATAATAAAGTTTTAACCAAAATGCAAAGTCAAATTATACGTTAAAGCGCTAACAACGCGACTTTTGTAAAGTAGTTTCATATACCTCTCACCGTCAAAACACGCCACTCTGTTACTTTCTTATTACTGTTATCAACTATTCACATTGGTATCTACCAGAGTCAGCAATTGACACGTTTTCGATACGATACTCTTCAATTCTTTTTTCATCCGTACTTTTATCAGTAATAAGATTATCCAGAATAGTATACATGATTTCTGTCCCATTTATTTCGTGAAATCTTTGCCATTTTATATTTGAATTTTTGGTGTATTCACAGCTAAATACAAAGTCGGAACCTTCGGTAACTGTATTGCTCTTAGTAGCTGGATTCATACGTAATTTCGCTATAAAAGTAAGTATCAAAATACACAAGTTTAGATACCACAAAACTACAACTATTTAATAATAAACACAAAGTAATCCATCAAGACAACAGAAGTAATAAACTAATTAGTGACCTTGAGTACATGACTTCATGGCCGTAGTAACATCTATTTACTTTTTTTTTAACTTTGCACGTATAGAGCAGAGTATAATTGCAACATCTTGAGCAAATTACCGAAAGATCCCTAAAATTAAGTCGAGGTTCTTGTGCCATTGTGGCAATGGAATGAGGTTCAGTTGATACCCCTTGTAAAACGTAATTTCGCAAAGCAACTGTAATATCAATAATTGTTGGGGGAGGGGAGGGGAGGGAAGCATATCTATATTTTGTTTGGGGGGAATATCTATATATACATCTTATAATCATTAGAAAACAATTAATTTCAAAGACAGTTAAAAAGACATATCATCCACATATGATACCCTCCCCTTCAATTATTGATCTTTCTACATCCCAGCACAACTGTATTACATTGTAGTTTTATCGCAGTTTCATTCAATAAGAAAAATTCATCTAACAATTAAAAATGATTGAAAAAATCGCTTTTCTATCTATTGATCTTCATTCAGTGACTAAGCACCAAGCAGGCTCTGGGTGAAAACACTTTTTAACAAAGTTTGACATATATAAATAGGAAGATTCCAATTTTACAATAATCATGATTTATGGCAAAACTGAGCATTATGAACCATGTTTAACATATTATCAAACATTTATAATTTATATATGTCAGCTTTCTTCTCAAATATTAGCCTATATAGCACTGCTCCAATTATGCAGGTTTGGTGTGCATCTATAAAAATGATAGCACTAATTGTAAACAAAACAGAAAAAGATTTGAAAAACAAACTTACCTCTTTCTGTGCTAAGTAGCACCCAAGTTTGGACCATTTTAGAAAGAAAGAAACACTTATATTCACCATTATCAAGCAGTATGACATTGGAAATGATTAAAGATGTCCTCAACAGCTTGATTCTTTCACTAGCAATTATTTCCATACCATTGTGAGTGAATTTGACACTGTTGTTGCCAGTTATATTTACATCACAATCAAAGGTATGTGAAGATCCACGTTCCACAACTTTAAAAACAATGGTAAACTAATCAGTTCATAATTGTTGGCCACTTAAATTAGAAAGCAAGCATTGCTCTTTCAACTGAAGAGCAAAGTGCTCATGTGCATCAACTTGAGTTTTAAAAGTAATTCAATTATTTTAAACAAAATGTTGACACAAAATCTTATTTGAGCTGTAATGTCAACTGGAACGATGGGTCAACGAGGGAGAGGGAGGGTATGAAAATGATGCAATATGAATAGAAAAGTGCAATATATATTAAATGCAAACGAAAAACATCTTTTATTTCTTTTATAAAATAACAATAATGGAAAAAAGACAGATATTTAATTTTTCCTCTAAAATGTATTCATGATTGACTTGCAAATTCTCTCTCACTGATTGATTGTTTTGATTGATTTGATTGGTTGAGCTCAGATGTGTTTTGCACAGGCTAATGCAAACACAGCTCAAGACCAATCAGTGCACACGTTTCATTGCATTTATTTTATAAATTATAATAAAGCATTTATATCATTTATATGGAGTTACTATTCCAGTTGATATAACTTTTTCCTGGTTTTTCAAGTGATAATGACAAACAGCAGTCTCTTGGCCACAATACATCATGTCATCAATGCATGAATGTTTAAATATTAATTTAGAGGCAGTGTATATTATCATAGATAACTTTTTTCATAACCCAAAGATAATTTTTTACACATAAAGCACATGTGAAACAAAACATAAACATACAGTAACAAATTAAATTTAGTGTATCTAATTAAAGTCTTATAAATCAATCAGATTTCAAATAGTAATAAATTGTATTAAATTTTCTGTAATCTAAATTGGAAAATTGGACTAGTGACATTATAGGACAGCAACCTTTTGCCTTCCACACAACATGACCTGAATTTAGAGGCCTTGGATTGGTGACTTATTGTGCATTTATCAGCTATTGATGTTTATCTGTTAATTGTTTGCATAATATCAATATTGTCAAGTCATTTGGGGTTCTAACAGCATTCTCAATAAAATGATGGAATATTTATGACAATTATAAGCACTATTATTTCGCAAAAGCAAAAATTATGATGCTCTGCACATGAAAAGATCTCCATAACACATTGTTTAGGGCTTCATACAATCATTGACCAACATATACTACAAAATAGAAAACTACACTTGAAACTAAAAGGAAAAGCATTTTAATGCATAACAGCTTGGAAACTGGCTTGTTTAAGCTGTGCTATAACTGTAGTGATGCTTAACCTTTGACTGACATTAGTAAACAAAATTTCCAGAATTTTCTACACAACATAATGCATATTATCACACACATTTTTAGCTACACATTTACCACAACATCACATTTTATTGTATAAAAACTATCAAGTTTGTTCAAAAATGCAGTCAACCAAAGTGTGCAGTGTCAAAAGTGAGCAATAACAAAACGTGTTTACATTATTTGTACTCAAATGAGTGACCAAGGATGAAATATTTTTCTTTCTCATTAATTTTTTGATTTCAAACAACGTATTGTGACATTCTCAATATATTCACATAAAAATGGGTGACTTTTTGGATGTTTCAAACGAAGTTAAAAATTCGATACTGATGTTAAAGCAGTCGTCATTTACTACAAGCAATGGCGAAGAATTTTAGCATATAGTTAACATATTATAAACTATGTTATATAACTGGCTTCATTTCTCGTTTCACTACTAGAGCAAAAAAGTGATTCTTTTATATCAGGCATGTAACTTTACAATTTAAACACATCAAGGTGAAAGACTTGACGAAACAAAAAAAACAAAGGCACAGCAAAAAATCGGATACATACATATTGTAGATCCCAAGACAACGCAAACGACGATTGACAAAACATAAAGAAAAACAGTTTTATTTCGGCTTGATCTTGAGGAAACAAGCATAACTACTCAGCATAAGGTGTCCAATCTTCAGAATTACTTTGTGATTCGTAACAGTGGCAATGGGTAACAATGACTTAAAATGATCACGATGGACAATCTTTCAATCACAATGCCGAAAACATTCAAAAGCATAAAGTTTAAACGTTGAGTGATGTTAGTGCTTTGACATCAACAGTCTACTTTTATAATAAAAACTGATACAGTTTATCACAGACGACATGCAGCTCACCACACTGTATAAACAATTACACATCAACCAATCAATTGTGTTATATTTGAAATGAAAAAAATTCGGTTGACGACACAGGACGTCACACCTGTCGTCACAGTTCCGATTCGGCTATTGGCCAAGGAACGCAAAATTATAAAGTAAATGGTTTGAACCCGGGAGTATCGTTACATGTTTGTAACATGTAACAAACATGTTTACAAACATGTAACGCAAAATTGGTGAAATTTAGGAGTCGAATGCAGATTGCTGATATCAGACAGAAAAATGAAAAACAAACTGAAAAAGTTCCTTGAAAAGAGATTTTATTGCTTTTTTACATGTTGAAGACAGCTGCTTCGGAAAATGGTAATTTTTTGTTGTTTGTTATATAATAAATAAAGTAATACTTTACTTTATTTATCAGTACCAAGATGATTTTAAATAGAAACACAGAAATGATTCTAAAATACTGGAGTAAGAAAGTTGGGAAGAATTTGGACCTAATTTGATCAACAATGGTGTAAAAACTTTCAAATAAGGTTATAAAAAGCGTATTAATTCTTAGTTTTAACTGCGTCCTGTCAGATAGTTTAAACCAGTTTAAACGATTTAACTCATTTTTATATCACAATCATCTTAGACGAAAGGAAGATAACGAAGACAGAAAAATCTTAAAATATCTAAATTGCTTTAAAGTTTCTTTTGCAGTCGTTTTGAAACTGATAATTCCTTGTTCTGCAAACTTTCTCTCATGAGAGGCAAGTGTTTCAAAATAAGCATAAATTTACGAATAGTTTGGTTTAAAAGAGAAAATTAAACAATGGTTGATAATGATTTAGGAAGGAAAATATGACATACAATGGACTTGTATTCTTTCCTAAAATGAATGGATGGCAAATTGCAACGAATCACTCATCAGGCACAACAGGAAGGATGTTTTCAATTATCTTCAAGGCTGTCAAGTTCATAATTCACTTTTTTTGGATGTAGAGTTTTTTGAAGAGCAAATGCACTAGCTGGAACAATTTTTTTTCGTTCGTAAAGTTTTTTGAAGAACATATGCATCAGCTGGATCAATTCTTTTGTAATACTGCTTTTTCGTGTCGATAATTTCGAAGTTGAATTTTTTATAAAATTCAATGGCAACTTCATTGCTAACTTGAACGTGACTAAAAATCATAAATGAAATGAACATCACACTACGTCAAATTTGAACGATTACATCACAACTGTGCCTTTCTCAAAATATATTTATTTAGGGATTATTGTTGCAAAGTTCATGCGAGAGTTCAAATATTTTTCCTAACTTCATAGATTATTGTAGCAAACAATGAGTTTTCATCCTTGTTATGCAATTTGACTTTATTACATATAAACCTGAAAACAAATGTTTTAAATCTTGAACAACCCAGCACTCCAGGTGCACTTATATAGTGCAAGGGCTGTAACAAGTAATTGTGATAAAAAGACATATCATACAATACTAGCAAAAAGAGGCTTCTATTGAACACAGGTAGACAAATTTGAAAGATCCTTTTTCTGAAATTTTCTATACAGTCAAAAATATAGAGCAAAGTTTGGGGAATATGTTTTACTATTTAATACATGATGTTTGTTCTTATGTAACAAATTATATCAATAAACGAGTCCAACATAATTATAATGAGTCTACAAGTGGATAAATCATAAAAGCTATATAAAAATATGGCACAAATATAAACACTGAATGATTTAACATTTTTGAATTTACGATAAAAATGTATAAAGACTTACAGGTAAATGTTGTCAAAATTTCCATCTTTCTCACAAATCTTTAAAACATGTTCCACCATTACTGTACCTACAATAACATAAATAAATTAAACATTCTCTATTTCCGTACCTAAAATAATTGTACCTATAAAAAAGATGGTACCATCATGAATAATTTATATAGGTGAACACTTTATAAGATATAAAAAAAGGAATAACAACAATAGATGAAAAATGGGGGAAGTTGTAAGAGGAAGAAGAAAAAAATATTTACCAATTCCAAGTTTCCTATAAGGTGCTAAACATCCCAATGTCATAATATAAAGACGTCTTGTATGGTCCATTTGATCAACACGACAACATACTGCACCAACAACAGTGTCATTATAATATGCTACAAAAATTTTATATTCCATTGACTGAGCAAAGAATTTAAAAATGCAAAAGTTTTCTTACACACTCCTGTGAACTCTATTGTGAATTGTAGTGGACATTGGTGTTAACAGGATTTTGTTGATGCATTTGCACTCATGAGACATGAGTGCCAACAACTGATTTGTCAGATAGCAAAGTCATTAATAGTTTTAGTGTTCAAGACTACTTATTTATGGCTACTAATGAGTGTCAAGCTGGCAAAATAGTGGCTATAGCGATTCTCAGTTGCACGAGAAAACATACTATATCTACACAAAAGCAAATAAAGTAACATAAATACCTAACTTTGCAAGCTCTCCAACCTCCAAAACATCTTTATAGAACTAAAAAAAGTATGAAGATTGTCTTAATGATTATTTTATATTTCTGTTCATTTTCATTTATGGATATTAAACAAACCAAATATTTTAGTGGAAGTAAAGTTTCTTAAAAAATAATCAACTTTGAACTTTGTAAACAAATGCATGATAATATTAAAGTGTAATAATATAACTGGCAAAACACACAAATGCACACACTGTAAAACAAAATAATGATTAAGCTTGACAAACGAAAGGCCTTGTAATTATGTCACCATCAACTGTCAACAGTTTATCAAAAATAGAAAGAACAGAGTCTATTCTAAAGTGTTAACAAAGATTATAAAATTTGCAACTCCGATGTATAATTTCGCAAGTCTGTGTGTTTTACCTTGTCATTATAACTAACTGGAAAGATTACAGAATTTAATTTCCTCAATTGCTTGATGTTGTGAGGTGTTACATCTCCTAGTTCAATCCTGCCCCTGAAAGTGAACGGAACGTTTATTGAGCTTGAACAAAAATTGAAGTAAAAGAAATTTTTAAGAGATACCTGCGCATTTCTACAGAAGTTGAGTAAAATCTTCGAATTTAGCGAGCAAACCTCCCCTCAGCGCCTTCCTCCTCATTCCCAATTTCCCACGTGAGAAGATTGAATTTTACCGGAGGGGTGTGGATCATGAAAAAGAAGACTAAAATGTAAATATTTATGATTTAAACGAAATAAAAAAGATATAAAATCATTAGTAGGACTTTGATTTCACAAGTCAAGACGTAGAATGTTCTTATTTATAATATGAAGTTTATAAAGATGAACAAGAGCTAACATCTGAACTGTCGTTCATTGCTTTTGACCAGTGACCCTCCCCCCCTGCTTGTATCCCAAAAGTAAGTTTGCAAGAACGTCTATAAAACTGCAAAATGGCAACTGTCGAAGTCAAAGTAAAAAGGGCCAATAAAATTTATCATGCAGAGGTGAAAATAGTTTTTCCTGCCATGCTATTGTCTTTATGCTAAAATTATCAATGCCTACTGTAATAGTACAATCTCTTCTGCATTTTCAGTTTATATGGAATTGCAGAAAGCAATTTTACTTTTAAAAACTGTGTGTTAGATAAGAATGTGCTTTATATGTAGAAATACTCAAAATTGGAGGTCTTAAAAACTTTAAAGTGTTGAACAGGAGTTGTTATTCAAATTAAAAATGAAGTGTTAACTAAGCTTCCTAGGAAACATATATAGGTTCCTAGGAAACATATACAGGTGTTGTATTTTAAAACCACGTATATATGTAATAAAAGAAACACTGATGATTAATTTTTTTTCTTTTTGAGGGATCATTGCATCTTGCAGATCTCTTCTGCTCTTTGAAAACAACTCCCACCATTGTAGCATTATTCTTTGACTTTAGGAAAAAGTTCATGGTGTTATTATAGTGCAGAGCAAGACAGATCTTTCTCACAATGGTATTGGCTTAACCATGGATGGTGTTGTTAATTTGCAACTGAGCTCTAAAAGTTTTGGAGTTTTTGAAGCATTTTATAATTCAATCAAGCCCATTACAATGGTCAACCAAGTTGTGGAGATCCAAAAGATGGGAAAATTATACCATTCTCTTAATATTAGTTTGTGTTTGTTTGTTTGTTTTTCTGTCTCTCCATTTGTTTGTTTCTGTATTATTTGTGTTTATTTGTTTTCTATTTCATTGCTCCTTTAAAATGGTCTTAAGAAAGGAAAAACACCCCTCGAGTTTTTGCCTGTACTTAATAGCAGTTGGTTAAGGATTTTTATGGTTTCCTCAAGGTTACTAAAGATTTTTTGTTTTACTGGGGGTCTCCAACAGAATAAGTATAGATTTTTACTTGTTGTCTATTCATTGATTTGAAAAGATTTAAATGACCTAAATTTATTTCTGACTCTCCACGCCTGCTGGGAAGACAGAATTGCCTTTGAGATTCCATTGACAGGAAAAGCAAACAAACAATTGTATGAAACCTATCATGGTGTGTTTGTTAATATACAGGTAATAATGCTTTTATAAAAGACTTTGATATTTTTGTTCAAATTTTGAAAACTTGGATTTGGCTACTGTTCAAACTAAATACATTATTATATTCAAACAATGCTTACACTGATTACTCTTAATTTCTCCCAAAGTTCACCTCTGTTTTTCTTAAGCTTGCACTAACACAGTAAAAATCTTTTATTTCTTAAATTATCAATTCATTAGTATTTGACAAAAAATATTTTATTTTGCCCGTAAATTCTTCATTAATCACCATTTTCTATTCACTTGACCTGTTTCAGTATTCTCTTCGTTGTGAAATCAAACGACCCATGCTCAGCAAAGACTTATTGGCTTCATGTGAATTTATTGTAGAGTACAAAAAGGTATATTGTGGAATACAAAAAGGTATATTGTAGAGTACAAAAAGGTATATTGTGGAATACAAAAAGGTATATTGTAGAGTACAAAAAGGTATATTGTAGAGTACAAAAAGGTATATTGTAGAGTACAAAAAGGTGTATTGTAGACAAAAAGGTATATTGTAGAGTACACAAAGGTATATTGTAGAGTACACAAAGGTATATTGTAGAGTACACAGAGGTATATCTGTTGATGATTTCAGGCCAATATGCTGTTGTATAGTAGCAATTTGAGATGAACATAATGTGGAGCTAACTGGTTATATTTTACTGAAGGATAACTTTCCAAACCAGATCAGTTCTTTGAAACCTTTGCAGTTCAAAATCACCCCAGAATCTTTGGAGAATGTTAAAGAGGTAACCAATGGAGGAGATGTTAATTTGTGTTGAGTACAGTCTTGTTTATTTTTACTGTATTATACTTTTGAAGTCGACAATATTTTTTTCTTTTTAGAAATCCAAAGTTCCCAATTTCTTGATAAAAGGAAAATTAGATTCATCAAGTTGTTGTATTACAAAGCCTTTCACAGGCGAGGTATACATTTTGATTTCCATAAATCTTCAGACAACATACATAAGTTTAATCAAAATTTTACCTTGCGCTATCCTACACTGCACTTTCTTCTGTACTGTGATCCCTTTGATGATGACGACTCTCTAGTTTGGTTCTCACCACGTTTTAATGCGACCAAAATAATAGTTATGACTCAGTGATAACCGCACATCAACTTCGTCATCATCCAGTTCTTTTCCTTAATATAGCTATCCAGGCATCGAACTAGGTTTTAAAGTTACATTTTTCAATATTTCTCAGATCACTGTGGTCAACTCCGAACTACCAATTAAATCCATTGAGTTACAGCTTGTAAGAGTGGAAACCTGTGGTTAGTTTAGAGTATATGTTACGTACGGTGAAGATTTTTGCCGAATAATCTTTATGAATGAGGATAAAAAACTATCGTCATTCTTAAAGATTTAGAATTTTATTCTAGGTTGTGCCGAGGGATATTCTAAAGATGGTAACGATTAAATATTTTGCTCGTGCAATTTTTCTACGTTTTAATCGTTATTGTTGAATGTCGTTTTATTTTTTTAGCCACAGAAATTCAAAATATTCAGGTTTGGTTGAAGTTTAGATTTCATTTTCCTTCAGTGTGTATTTTGAATCTGAGTTTTATTTTTATATAAGGTTGGCGAAGGAAATGTGTGTCCAAAACTCCCCCTACCCATCTACATGATTTTTCCAAGGTTATTTACTTGTCCATCCATCGCTACACCAAATTTCAAAATTGGTAAGCATTTAGTTTTCATTATCTCGCAGTGTTTTCATGATGATACTTCTGACGAAAAAATCCAAGAATAATTTTGGTAGCAATGATGCAGTTTTTCCATGAAGCTTATGATTTTACCAATATGTCGACGTAATAATGTTACTTTGATTTGTCTAGCCATTGATTTCTTTTTACAGAATTTGAAGTGAATATTGTTGTTGTGTTCAATGATGATTATTTGATAACAGAGAATTTCCCAATTACATTGACAAGATTTTAAGTCCAAGAATTGAGATGAACATGTTTCCACAAAATCCAGCATTAATTTTGAAAGATATCGATTATTTTATGATATGTATGGTGTAATATAAAACAGTATTAACATGTTAATTGATTGGGCTCGAGATGAATATGAGAAATTCGCGCGAGAATTTTGATTTGCTTCTATTCATGAAGATATATGTTATAGAAAGCATACTTTTCATCTTCACTATCGTCTTGTCTGTTTATATCTTCTTTTCTATTCTATTAGTTAATTATATTTGAAAATTAAAATTTTAATGCTTCATTCGTTCTAGAGGTAATTTTGAAAAATCAAAGTAAGAAAAAATAAAGAAAAATACAGCCGAAGATTCGTAGTCATAAACATATATCTTCCTTCGGGCAAATCAATCTCAGCCTAAATTATCTTTTGTTAGTTTAATTTACATTCTTTTAAAACAAGGAAATTGAGGCCTTGAAGGTATTGCCTGTTAACATTAATATTGTTTTTATAGTTTGTTAAACTATGTACAGGCGTTAGACTAATTATTTTTGAGTTATTGCAAATCGTTAGAATTTGATAAAAAATTGAAAAATTTCTACATATATTTCTACATGCTCGTTGTTATTATACGTACTAAATAGGATTTTTAAATAACGAAATAATCTATTATTTAATACTAAATAAATCTTTCACAAACGATTTTACCATTGCCGAATTTTCTTCACTTTCAACATTGTAATCATGACGTAACAATGGCATTTCTAATTGTTCCAAAAATCGTTAATTGAAAAGCTGTTTTTTGAGGAAGTATGAAGCGGAAAAATGTCAATCGATGGGATTTACCTGGTTGGAGATTTGAGCCAAGCTATTCTTCACGAACACTAGTTGGTGATTGGTTGGAGGAAAGAAAAACGGTAACTTAAGACATGGTTTTACATTTTTTATTACGAAACATTTACTGTCAAATTTTATAAGTGAATTTCCCCATGTATTGTTCTAATTTACACTTGGAACATTGTATTTTTACGAGAAAGAAAGAATGAAGACTTTCATCTGATGCAGTAAAACACCCGCTAAGTCAGACATCAAAATAATGGGCTATTTGGATTTTTACCGCATTTTGAGTTAAACTTTTACTTTTGATTAGCGGTTTACGAAAGGAACAATGACTTGCGTCACTACGAATATGAAAGATTACAAAACACACGACACTCCTTGCTATACGAGAGATTGGAGAGAAATGTGCGACAACAGAATAACACAGCAGGTTAGGGCTTGTTGATTTTTTCTTACGAATTTGGTACCGATATTAAGGTTGATTGAAAATTTGGATAACAAAGTAAAATTTACTGAAGTGACAACGTTAATGCTTTACTGAAGTGAAAAGTAAACTGTTGAGCGAAGTTCAAATAACTCAGCTTAATTCTCGAGGAAAAAACTGCTTGTAATTGTGTAACAGCAATTCCCACGTGGATATCTCATTTCTTATGTAGAATGGGTCACGATTGAAATTCATCTTAGATGGAGATAGCAAAGAGTACCTTTTTCACCGACTCTCAACCTACGATTTAGAGTTTAGTTCTCCATTTCGCATGGAAACAACTAAATATCAACCAAGAAAATGGGACAGAAACACACAGCGTTGGATTCCAGAGCAAATTGATTTACCTATATCAGGTAAATTTTCAAAATTGAAACGCACGAAATGCATAAATTGTTCATAAAATGTTCATGTAAAATTGTAGAGAACAAGAACCTCTATGAAACCATATTATCAATGAAGGTAAAGATGTTATGCATCATGTAAATGTTAAAAACGAATTTAGAAACTTGCTTATGTACATTATAGACAAATCTTCGAGATCTTGCATTGGCAGAAAAGAAAGACAAGAAACTAGCAGTTTTCCCAACACCGCAAAAATCACCTTTAAAAACACCAAAACTTATGTATAGACATTTTAATAAGACAAACTACTAATGCTAATTTAATTGTTTACAAACATATAGAGTACATTTCATTAAAATAAACACAATTTATGTCAATCCATATTTTGAACAAAAGTAAACAAAATACCTCAACTTAATTATAATTAATATTATAAAAATTTTTTGAAGAAAGGCTTGATATAATTTTGTCCAAGTCGCTTCAGTCGTCGTAATGGTCTGTCCTATTGGGTATTTGGGTTGCCTGACAGAAACGACTATGGAGACTGAAACCAATTGGACGCCTACATAAGAACCAGGCTTTGATTGGTTGGACTGGGGAGTTTCGACATACACGACTGAGTCGACTCGGACGCAGTCGTGAAATCTAACGTGATTAAAACTGAGCTCTAGATCTAGCATTCAATTTAGCCGCACAGATAATTTCATATTGTATCTCATATAATACGAAATAATTGTTTTCTTGCTTTCTTTAAAGCTGCACACTTTTTCCGTTTCTATTGTTGCTCATAAAATTGAGCAAATCAATGCGTGTGATAATACCAGACGCAATTTCTTGTACTTTTGCTTTCTCTCCCGTGTCTACAAACAATTCAAAAAATATTTAATAAAATCGAAGATGCACATAATATTTGTATTTGAAGACTTACAAAGAACTTGTTTCACTATCACGATGACAAAATGATCACTGTCCAACAATCTTGACAATTCTCCCAAAGTCATATCAGTTGTGACCTATTGATGAACATATTATTAATACGAAATACTCACATATTTATGTAAAAATTTGAGTACGTTTTTTCAAGATAACAAGCGACTTTATAATCATTTTACTTTATACATTTTTATGATTATTTGTACACTTTTATGATTATCGAGAAGTGTCAGCTTTGTCAACCTGCAGTCACCCTCCCCTCCCTAATACTTCATTAATAACGTTGGAAAATTTCGTATGCCTCATTTTCATTTTAATTTCTTCATACGTAGTAACAAGTTTACACCACCTCCTCCAGTCATAGTTTGTTTTGACCGGTTATACTGCGTATTGAAGTTCATCACCTTATTAAAAGATGTGTACATGATGTCTGCAATACAACTGTCAGTGCTGGCGATGCCTCCAACAATTTTTGATATAATACGGCCAACCGTTACCACACCAAGAATTTTTCTAGGCAGAAAAAAATTATTTCATTGCTTCAGCCTCTTTAATGAAAAAGGTCAAGAAAATGGCAAAAACACAACGTTGATCCATACACTAATGCTATGTTTAACATTTTGTACTTTTCTTACCCACTTTCTGCTATCACTGGAAGCTGATCGTAAGATTCCCTTAAAAAAATAATCAGTTTCTTAACTGCTTAATGCTTAATTTAAATGTTTGATTTCAGACACGTGAGAAAAGGAAAACTTACTTGTGACAAATGTCAATAACTTGTTGACATGTCACCGATGAAAGAACAGATACAAGTGGTTGCAAATCAAGACAGCTGATTTTTTCCTTCCACCACCTAAATGTAAAAATACAAAATGCCTTAACGCCAAAGACAAAGTGGCATTTAGGATATTGAAAAGAAAGTTGGTGAAAGAAAAGAGAGAAAGTATTCTTAAGTGAGAGAGCGGTAGGCAATAGGGCACATAATAGATAATTTAATTTAATTATTTTGAAGTGCAAATCTTACCATAATTCCCCAGAAGTTTGAGGAATGTATTCAATAAATTTATGCTCAATCATCCAATCATCGCTGAGGAATTTCGTCCTGAAAAATATTCGAAACATTTGTCTATAGCCGTAAATAAAGGAGACTACAAAGACAATATATTGTAACTCCTGTCATCTATTTTTGACGTCTTATTATATACTTACATGTAGTTCCTGACAGAATCAGGTAAAATGACAACACAACGTTGACCTTCCTTCAAAACTTTGGCAGCTTTCATGGCTGCTACCATTGCTGTACCACTTGAACCACCTAATGTATATAAATGTTAAATGATTTGAACGTGATCATGTCACAAGGAAATAAGTAATAATCCATTTCGCTGTACTGAATTGATATTGTTGTGCAGTTATGTAGACTTTATGATTTCTTGAAAATCTGTTGGTACATATGTGTGTTGACGATTGGAGGAAGGGGGAATTACAGACTTTAAAAATAACTGCTGAAAAAGATTAGTGTAATGAAGTAATCAACTTCCGTTTGAATACTAGTACCAGTCTTTATACAGCTGTCACTAGGCTCATATCAAAGCTTACAAACCAAACATTACATGTATAAAAGGTAGGCATGACATGATTCAAAAAGTTAATACTTCGATATTAGAAAATGCAAAATAAAGAACAGCAACAAGAGAACACATATTTAACTTTTTTTATTACCACAAAGCAATCCTTCCTCTTTGATCAATCTTCTTGACATCAAAAAAGATTCTTTATCTTCAGTTTTTATCCAGCTATCAACTAAAGACCTATCCAATACCGTTGGAATGAAATCATAACCGATACCTTCCACCTATAAAAAGACAAAATATAAAGCTTCGATTCTTAAATAGGTGTGTTGTATCACTGCAAACACAAACATTGATATAAAAGTGGTTAAAAATTTTCTCATATAAATTCAAATAAAGAAAGAATACATGCAGATGCTTTACCTGATAAAGTGTCACATCTGTCTCATTCATTTCATCAGGTTCAGCCAATATAGAACCATACGGATCAACGCCTACAATCTACAAAATACATCAAAGGTTGAAAACTTGTGAGAGCGATCAATGGGGTGATTTCTGAAGACGTTAAACAACCATGTTTTGTTGATTACCTTCACTGTTCAATAAAACAGTAATTTATGAAAATTATGCTTACTGCACTTGACATTTTCTTGATAGAAAGCAACTACCAAAAACACTTCATACCTTGCAATTTGGTAATTTTTGTTTCATTTTTCGAGCAATTCCAGTAACAGTACCACCTGTGCCAGCACCAATAACAACCATGTCCAATTTACCTTCAAAAAAAAAACATGAGAAAATATATATAAATTTAAATTAACATGGGTTGTAAATAACATTCATTCATGGCATTTATAGATAATTATTACTTGTAAAGAAATAAAGATTTATGGTAAAGAATTCTTACTGAAGGGGAAGTTTCATTATGTTAAAGCATAGTTCCTTTAAATATATCCCATATCACGATTTAATGAAAAATCAACATACAATACAAATAGTTGATTCAATTAAGCAATAACAGTTTTTATTGACTGATTTTCGTATCCATTACATATAAGCATTTTCGTTTCACAATTGTTTTTCTATTATGTCAAATGTGTTGTACATAAACACATAAAAAAACTCTGGCCACAGATTTTTCAGAATTTACTTCAGACATTTTACAAAGAAATGCACTTCAAACTAATTCAACAACCTGCTTTTTTCTGGATTGTACATAAGAAGGGGAAATAATGTCTAAACGTTGCAAATAAAATGTCAAAAAACAAAAACTGGTCAATGTACAGCTTGCGTTTTTTAACAACGTACCATCACATTGTTCTAGAATCTCTTCAGCTGTTGTATCATAATGGGCAACAGGATTACCAGCATTGCGATACTAAAAATTATTTAGTAAACTGTTGATGTTATTGGACATGTAATAGAGATTTATGTTGGCATGCTTTTTAAGGAAAAATTCCTGAAAAAAGTGTCAGAAATGTCAGATAATTACATCATTTCAGTATTAATGCAGCCACAATTCACAGAAACATTTGTAAAATTGCATTACATTGGGAAATAGGAGTGTTTTCATTAAATCCATTAATATAATTCAACAAAACTCAAGTTTTTTCAAAAAATAAATCCACCAGCTTTTGAAAGAACCTCTTAGTCATTCCAAGTAAAAGTCAAACAAGGCAACCTGTTGATAATTGCATACATAGGTACAACAAAATCGTACCTGATCTAAAATTACTGAATCAGCAATTTCCTTATTAAGTCTTTGTGCTACACCAATATGAGACTCTATAAACAATTATCATAGGAAATTATCAACCATTATGTATTTTACACTGATATAATAGTTTTTTTATACCTGGAGCATCATACCCAGCCAAAGAAGGAGTTCTTACAATCTCTGCTCCCAAAGCTCGAAGCACATCAACCTTGAATGAAAACATGGTGAATATTTTATATGAAGGACAATTCCTTAAAAGTGTTAGGGGGGGGGGTCATGTATGTCTTTGAAATGGGGATCTTGCAATAATTCTAACCTCCCTGAAAAACAAACTATAAAACTATTCATTTCAATTACTTTTTCTCGACTCATTTTCTCTGGCATGACAATTATACAACGATATCCTTTAACAGCAGCTGCCAAAGCAATACCAATTCCTAAAGAAAATTTAAACAATATCAAGACAATTTCATTGAATGATTTCTTCATTTAAACTCTATACATGTCACATTCCATGGTGCTCAGAGCATTTACCTGTGTTGCCTGATGTTGGTTCGATTAAAGTGGTTCCAGGTTTCAATATTCCTTTTTTTTCAGCATCCTCCACCATACGTAATCCAATTCTATCTTTTACTGAGCCACCAGAATTAAAATATTCACATTTTGCCACTGCAAGCAGATTTTTCTTTTGGTAAATTAGGAAACTTTCAATATTGGCAGAGCATTGTTTGCAAAAAAGACCAACCAAGAAAAGTCAAAATTCTGTAGATCTTAAAACCACACAAGACCAAATACAAAATAACTGAAGAAGGTTCAAGGTTCTATTGAAGTTCTACATTTGAACATTTCAAAGAAATATTATTGAATATCAAATGTTCCTAAGAATTTCTTGCTTTTATATAACTTAAATACATTTTATTACACAAAGGTAATGAGGAAATAAACTTTGCAAAGGAAAACTTCAATAATGATTTAGAAAAGCTTAGGCTGAATAAATTGCTTTCAAACACATGTTAATCATAAGATATTACGTGTAGATAAGTAAATAATGAGAGAATTTTCATCCACAATACATCAAAACATACTATAATTTCTCTCATATATATTAGAATATAAAATGAGTTTGAGCTACATAGCTGTTTATTTGCACAACAAGCTACTTAGGTAACCTCAAGGCTCAATGTCCGATGCAAGGCTATGGAATGTTTGTGTTAAGGCTAGGGGATATATATCACAACAAAATCACATGCAACTTGAAATTTACTTACAGATTTCACATTTTAATCCGTAACTCTTTCCAATACGATTAATTCTTACTAACGGAGTATCACCAATTCCACTAAGGACATTTGGCATAATTTTGCACGTTTTTACTTTTCTATGAATAAATGTACTTAAACTCAAAATGTCTACAAAACAACAATTAATAAGTGAGGAGTAAGAATTTTCACATGTGGTATCAATAAACACGTTTGACTATAAAAGGAGAAAGATGGCAACTACGGTATGGGCGTATATATGCAAGAAATGTACTATATATATGTACAAGCAAGATACATAGAAAAATGTACTACTATACCTTTCGTGATGGTGAGGAGACTCCGAAATTTTGCTGCCTAAATGCCATGTACATTTTGACGGTAAGTTGGGAGGAACCCACTCACGATCCATAATCGAAGACAAATTCATGAAGACGAGGTACAGTGGGCACAAGCAAAAGCGTGGGCCGAGAGCTACGTGGCGAAATCACGATTAATGATAGCTACTCTTCTCAGAGTATTTTGCAGTAGCAGGAGCTTTTAGACTAAAAACACAGTCTATTATCACGCGCCGAAGTTCAGAACTCAAGACTGTAGGACACCAAGATTTTATGAGTTTCTGGTTGGATAAAAATTAAACAAAGGGGGTGTGTGGAAGTAAAATGATATCCTACTAAACGCTGTAATCGCACGACCTATTTTTGGAAACATGAATAATGAAATTTGTAACTAACGATGGAAAGATGATGCTATGATGCTGATGAATGTGCAATCCTTCATAATTTTCAGATCTTTACCAGTTTACCACAACGGCTTTTACACCATTTACCTATCTAACTGTGCAATTCTTTTTTTCAAATTTTAATAATGTAAGGTTATTCGTGAATCAAGTTACTTTCATGTGAGATAAAAAATCGTTATAGTGTCTTTCACATATCATGCACCGTTTTAAACAATTGTTTCTCGATTGACAAAGTGACTTTGTTTGATAATCACACAAGTGGTGCACTCCCAAAAATGCAGGGCGTGTTCTACGCTCTGGGACAGACCTTGTAGCATTTGTTTTTGATAAAAAAACTCACAATTTAAGGCAGGATTGACTTTTACGTCCTCTGTCAGTTTTTTGACCGACTTTTTATTCATATTTTACGTTGGCCGTGTCACATCGCTCGCCCCTAATGCGCGTCCTTGACGTGTAGACTTCTTTATGCCAGACTCGGGTGTATGTGAACATTGTCAATACAACTTTTCTCATAGCAATCAGACAGACACTGAAATCAATGCACATATCCTAACTTTGCAAAGTTGTAAGGTACTTGCAGATTTGCAGTTTAAACTTTTCGCTGCAGGGAATTGTAATCTCATAGTAACAGCATACTTTGTGTAAATACAATTGTACAAATTTATTACAAAATAAAAGCTAGATAACGTTTAACCTTGACAAAGTATGTCGTATTGTGTACCAATAAAATAAAAATTAATATTTTACATGGAATTTTATTATATCGACTGTACTACAGTACAGTTTATACAGTAAGGCGTGCTGCATAATGAAAATATGTAATCGTACATCGGGTTTTCTTTAAGCTACGAACGTGGTGGTATTATGCCATTCAAGCCATAGTTGAAAGATGTTTGTGGTACAAGCAATGAGTGACGTTGTTTATATTTACGTTGTTCTGACATCTAAAAGACGTGATAGCACAACATGTAAAACACCAAATTAATCTTTCTAGGCCTCCCCTCCCTCGCATAGTTTTAAATCTTTCTAGGGCCTCCCTCCCTCTCTTAGTTTCAAATCTCACACATGTTCCATATCGAGTATAACATCATAGCATATTGGTAAAAAATAAAACACACGATGAAAATAAATTTCAGCTCAGAAGACATATTTCTACCTGTTCACGTAATTCCTTTAATTGACTTGAAAGTGCTTGCACTTCTTTCGTCGTGTTATCCAACTTTTCTTGCAATAATTTCACATCATTTTGTTCCGACTCGCCTTCAGCATCCACTGCCAAGGAAAGAGTTCGCATTCGGGGAAACCATGCCAAGTTTTTTTGCTGTAAAGATTGGGTTTCGAAGGTAAGATATTGCATAAAAAATTCGGAAACAGAAGACTTTTTCATTGATAACTATATCAGTAATGAATTTCTAACCAACGATGATTTGTAACTGATAAAAATTACCCTTATTAACTCCTGTACATAGCTCTGTGGACCCGTAAAATCAGTTCGCTTCTTCAATTTCAACAATACAATAAAGTACAAGTAATGCCATAAATTGTGTTCTCTTTTATATGATCATCGAAAGACACAACTTTGTTTACAAATTCTGATCGACCCAAACCTGTACAAAGAAAAGTATGTATGGATAAATACAAAAATGTTAAAGTGAATACGAAATGTAGACAAACATTAACCTTACCGCATATAAAACAGCTGTTTTTTAATATTTCTTCCTTATTCTGTTTCTCACTACGAAGATCAGCAAATGTGTCGATAATAACACCAAATATTAGATTAAGAACGATGATTATAACGATGAAGAAGAACAACATATCGTATATGACTCGACCAATAAACATCGGCTCCTAACAGATGGAAAATAAACACAATATTTGCTAAGGAGTTACACAAGCATTGTGCATAGACATTTTCGCTAAACATCTTAATCATTACTACTGAAAAGCAAAAATAATTTCGCACAAAAAACACAAAGTAGTTCCCAGTACTTCGCTCACCTTCAGAGAAGGTGGACGTAATACGTCACCAATACCACCACCGTTACGTAATCCTTTGTTTAAAGTTGTGATAATACACAACACTAACGTTTCACACGCGTGTTCTTTTACAGACACAACTGTGTCTTCATCGTTACTGGGATCAATTTGTTGTTCCCAAGGTTTTGAAGCAGAACAATGACCTTTGCTATCACTTGATCCACCTTCAAAATAGTAAATGTGAAGACATTGCATATATATAACATAATGATGAAGAAAGAATGACCTGCACTTGTCAGAATCACATGTACATATCTAACTACATAATTCACTCTCTCCAGTCTCTTATTAAACCACTCAGTGGATTATTCAGATAGTCACACATAACATACACATATCTTTAGGAAAAATTTCTCGAAAATCCTTAGGAGGAATGGAACTACTACCGATATTTCCTTGAATTCTTGCTTCAGCTTCAACAACGAAATCATCTTTCAAGAAGAGAAATCCAACGATGGAAAATAAGTAAACAAGAATGAGGGCAAGTAACGCAGTTAGGATAATAGATCGTCCATTTCTTGTTACACTGCGAACCACATTCACTAAGGTTTCTTCACGCAAAACAACATCTAATAACTGATGAAAATATTCGTTACCCATTTTAGTAATAAACAGTTTTAACTTTCATTGAGTCAAGTTTGTGATAAATATATTACTATGAAGGTTTATTTTCTTTCACAAATCTTATTCAGTGATATAAATTAAAACTTTACTTAAAAAATACTTACCAGCAAACTGTAAAAAAGTTCATTTATACATAATCCTGAAAAGCACAATGCAAAAAAGCCAAGATGTATGAGAAGATCTTTATCCCCAAGCAATGCAGGTAAACCTTGTTGAAATATTCCTTTATTGCCAACAAAACCGATGAGAAATGTAGTTTTCGCTATTAACTAAAAAAATGAGCAAGTTTATCTAGATTGGGTAATGTTAGATTGATGGGATGCATATGGGCTGATGGCATATATCGGGATAATGATAGTAAATATCGGGATAATGATAGTGTACATCAGGATAATGATAGTATATCATGATAATCATGGTATATAACAATAATAAGGAATAACAGACAACGCTCTTGTTGCTCAATTGTCTCATGGTATTGGGAGACATAGTCGGAACGGGATTTTTTTTTGAAAATTTTCTCTTTGATTTACACACTGACATTGAAAAGTTACACAATTTCAATAAAGACAGTGATATCTCAAAATTTTTGTAATGTACAAAATATGTCATATAATAAGACAACTAAACTGTCTAAAGGAAACATTGGTCTATAGGCCATGGAAACATTGCCTTAAAAATCTCAACCTGGGTCAGTGCCTAGGTAGTAGTTCTAAAGTTTCTATAATTGATAGTCATCAAAGCAAAAACGCTTTTAAAGGCAATACTTGGACTTCATCACCAAGTCAAATCTCTGTTCTACAATAAGGACTGTTGATTAAAGTCTTATAAATTCAAACCAAATAATAAAAAAGACGCCAGTTTAACTTAAAAAAACTTACGTTAACTACACCAAGTAGCAAAAGGGTAGCTTTTAGTCCAAATAAAAAGAAAAGGCGAACGATAACAGCAAATACAAACGTTCGAATAGCAGAAGAACGAGGAAAAACAAAAGAATTAAAAATGAAATGAAGATGGCGAACCAGGACAACAACGAGAGACGGTAATCAATATCTAAATATAAAGACAATACAAGATAAACTGGTAAAGGCAAGAGAAATGTTTAATAGCAAAAGAAATGACATGCCATTTATATGAAAATTGCTTTGGGACAAAGAAAAATAAATGATGCAAAAGAACTAGTTAATTTTGTTGTTTCATTTCCAACCTGACAACGTTGTAGAAAAAGGATAAAACAAGGCGACGAGAATATTGATAAACACAGCTAAGTGCATTGACACACGCTCGCTGGTAACATTTGGTTGCTGAGCCAAAATAACACTGGGCTTTCTGAATAACAACAAAAACTTTTTGTCATTTAATATGGAAAAAAGGCCCAAAATAACACAGCCTCACTTTGTGATCCAATTTAAAAAATCAGAGCTCAAACCTCTAAGTTTCTTTTGCCAAATCATTTCACAAAATAAATCATCGCTTCTTGAGAAAAATCGGACACCTAACAAGAAAAATCAAGAACTTTGAAAGTGTAAAAATTTGTTGAATGCTGCAGTGGTATTAATGCCTTAATTCAGCAGTTTTTTCCACGCGTTATTCAATTACCTTGCTTCCATGTTCATCTCTCTCAGTGGTGGTGAAGACCTGATGTTTAGTTCTTTCAGTTAAATATTCACAAATTTGGGGTACGGGAAAAACTATTTGTTCTATCATTCGATCAGAACGTACAATCTGTAAGAAATTACAAAATAAACTTAACAAACAAAACAAAGTTATGTTAACATCATGGTTAAAGAACCTCGATCTGTGCAGTATGGCCAGAATAATACGTCATCGCGCCTTCCGTTTCGTCTTCTTCTTTTTCCTTCATGAGTGCTAATAAATCTTTACTGTGACGTGAAAGCTAAAATAGAAAGAACATTGGATCGTTTTCCTGACCACACACTCTGTGACAATCATCTGTACCACTTTTTATTTGCACTACACCTAGTGATCCAGTCATCAAAACATCTATTCATTTGTACAGTACTTATTCTTTCTAAATGTCCATTCTTCTATTACTTCTGTTTTTCTACCTACACTATTATTCTTTTATAACGCTCCTTTCTTATGTTTTTCTAGTAGTTCTTCTCAATATCTTTAATTGCTCTTTTCGTTAATTTTCCATTTTCCTCCTTCGTAAATTTCTGAGTTTCTTCTTTTATTTCCAGTCCTCTATATCTTTAACAGTTCTACTCTTCTATTGTCCACAACTACTTCACTTTGTCTACTCTTCTGTTCCATCAACTTAACTGCTTTTTTACACAATTATAGAAGAATCCATCATTTACACAACGCATTAAAATTTTCAACGACAGAAATCAAACTTTGCTGTAGGATGCGAAGTACTACCTGATGAGCCAAAATATAAATATTATGTCCAACTTCTAGAGGAGAAACATCAGCCCCATACTCGTTGTTGTTATCGAAGCGCTCTTGATTATAAAGTTTCTGGAACGACTCGATCTTAAATAATTAATATACACGATGAAGAAATGCGGTATTCTATGAACCAGAGACGGTAAATGAAGAATGAGTACGAAACAAACAATGACATAACAATGACATAAACGAGTACAAACCAGTTGTTTTGGACTTAAGCTGCACAAAATCCTTTCGGCATTTTCGCTATCGTTCCTACTTTCCAAAATGGCGAGCAAAGTCTTGCAAGCATTATTCTAAAACAAATTGTCGATGATTCAAACCACAAACAAAGGTTGAACAAGCAAATTACAATTCAAAAGAAGTGCTATTTTTAAAATCAAATCAGGTGGTAGTCTGTTTGAAGCATGAAATTTGAAAATACCAAGAGAAATGATACTGTATGTTATTAAAGAAAAAAGAAAACAAAATGGCTTTACTTTGAGTTCTAATACTAAATCCATTCTTTGTTTCGCCAAAGGATTTATTTCATTCACAACCAAGGCTGAGATAATATCCACTCCGTTTGAGTCATGCATCGCCATATCATTCTAAAAATATCAAACATTTCATGAAAAAAAAAGATGACAACAAGAAGTGCGTGGTAAAAAACAATAATGAACCTGATTTTCAGGACAAGGTCCTTGACAATATTCTGTGAGACTTTCCAGACATTGATTGATTAACTCTACGTTTGCTTCATTAATGTACAAACCCAATAATCCAAGGCTTCCTGACGTGCTGCCACAGATACAGTCCAAAAACTGAAGTGTTTGAAGAACTAAATTGTAACTTGTCTTGTTGTCTTGTTCTCGAATATATTTCTAAAGAGATAAAATCGAAATGTGAAAATCAATTATATATTGTGATGAGCCAGTATAAGGTTTACGGTTCAAAAATACGACTTCAGCAGAAATTATGTGAAATAACTAACAACGGATCCCGTTGAGTCACCTGAATTTTCAGGTTCATGAGACAATTGCTTAAATTGTCCAGCAAAGTGCGAAGATCATATCTTCATTTAACTTCAAAACACCGCACTGCATATAACAATCTTTCATAGTTTTCCATAAGCTTAAACTATTGATATTCTCTGCAGAAAAAAGGGACAAAACTTACCTGTAGGTCATAATTATGATTTTCGCAAAGAAGCTGCAAAAATCTCATTAATGGTTTCACTTTAAGAAATTCATTTGCAGTCACAGTTGATCCACTATCCTCCCCAGGGTATTCTAAAGACGCTCTAGTAGTCCCCAGTTCAATGTCTCTTTCAGAATGACGATTACGACGGGCTATTGCATAAGCTGTGTTTGTATAAGCTGCCGCATCTGATAACTGCTCCCTTACATCATCGCCTGCAATGTTCAACGAAGAAGACGGAGAATCTGTAAAGTATTTAAAGAATATTAAGTCATCACACACGATGTTGGTCACGTTACGTCACTCTTCACGTCATCACCAAAGATGCTCAAGGAAGAAGATGGAGATGAGCATGTACATTTGTCACCGTCTCATACCTTCTTTTACTGGAGTCTTCCTTTCAATATAAGACTTCACATTGCCTTCAAACATTTCATAATTGTGTGATGAAGTCGAAATACTTTCAGCAAGAGTTGCCATATTGTTCTTTATGACAGAATCCGCTTCTTTCATCTTGTCATGAACACATTGAAAAAATGCTTCAGATTTCCCGTTGACAAATCGGTCGAAAAACGATTTCTAAAATCAAGTAAAAATAAAGATATTTAACAAAGTAAAGAAAAAGCACTAAAACTAATTTCTTTGAAAGACAGAAACAATGTATGAAGATCGTACCTGAATCACAGAGTTTCCACCTTCCAGTAGAGAAATGCCAAATTTTATAGACTCGAGAAATACTGGATAACTTGGTCTCTTCATGACTAAATCAATAACTAAATCAGTTGCTCCACAAGTATTTAATCGACATTGCATCTCATATAAAGTAACTCCAGCTCGCTTTAAGACACGAGTTTCACCACCAGAAAAAGCATTTTTTCTTGACATAGATGTTTCGTCAACGATTTTTAATGTCTTCGAAGTATCCTCACCGAAATATCGTTTCAACAACAACGACCTCAAACTGGCAGCCTATATGCGAAAAAATTTTTCTTTTAATAATTGGCAGACATCTTAAATATTGATACTAAATATGATTGAATCAACATTTATAAACCAATTTTATCCTTTTGTTACATTACGTTTCATACCTTTCTTACATAACGTTTCATACCTTTCTTAGATAACGTTTAATACCTTTCTTACATAACGTTTAATATCTTTCTTAGATAACGTTTCATACCTTTATTACATAACGTTTAATATCTTTCTTAGATAACGTTTCATACCTTTATTACATAACGTTTCATACCTTTCTTAGATAACGTTTCATACCTTTCTTAGATAACGTTTCATACCTTTATTACATAACGTTTCATACCTTTCTTACATAACGTTTCATACCTTTCGTAGATAACGTTTCATACCTTTCTTACATAACGTTTCATACCTTTCTTACATAACGTGACTCCTTTTCAATCATATTTCTGAGATGCTGCAAAATTTGAACGCACAATCCTTCGTCATCCTCAAGAAAACACTCCAAATGTTTTATCAACCTGCAATCAAAGACGAACGTAAAATCTAAATCTTAATATTTAAAAGCTACACGTCAACTCAAATAAACTTCCTCCAAATTTTCAGTTATGTCAGGGAAAATTCATTTTTAAGTAAAAAATACCTGGAAATAAAACCCCGTTCTCTGATTTTGACCTACATACAGAATTAGGAGGAAACATTCTCTCTGGTTTGTACAAAATATCCACAAGTACGGATTCTTCAGCTTGTATCAAAGGTCGCAACTGATCCTCCAACAAACAAATAACGTCCTAAAAATAAAATTTTTCAGAAAGGATTTTCCAGAAAGAAATAAAAAATACGTAATAAAGATAATTTTCTGGTTGGTGTTTGGCAAGTTCATTCCAAAAATACCACTTACCTGTAAACCTTCGATGATAGTTCTGTAGTCCTTAGAAAGTGGCTTACTGACAACTGATTCTTTCTTTTTCCCACGACTCAACCATTTTTGGGTACTCCTCATCACAATGATCTTCTGATCAAACATCATTTTTATTTGATTTTCCAAATCACCAGGAACAGCTATCGAACGAGTCTTTGCTACCAAGCAACATAAAAAATAAATAAATGTCAACAAAAAACAAAAATATACGTCAATACAAAATAAACATTTGGAGAATTATTTGGCAAATGAAAAAACCGTGGACAAAATGTTTTACTAATAAAGACATTTTGTCGCATATATTTCGGCTACATTTTCTTCACACATGCGCACTTGGTACAATTTTTCTCCTACTCAAATAACGTACCAACATCACAAAGAGTTTGAATGCATGCCTCCACATTGTACTTCTGACAACCAGTAAGCGTTGAACATTGAGATAGACGATAAACACTTTGAAGTATCTTAACAAACACGGTTTGATGAGCCTATAATTGAACAAGTAGTAAACGTTATGATGAGCCTATAATTGAACAAGTAGTAAACGTTATGATGAGCCTATAATTGAACAAGTAGTAAACGTTATGATGAGCCTATAATTGAACAAGTAGTAAACGTTATGATGAGCCTATAATTGAACAAGTAGTAAACGTTATGATGAGCCTATAATTGAACAAGTAGTAAACGTTATGATGAGCCTATAATTGAACAAGTAGTAAACGTTATGATGAGCCTATAATTGAACAAGAAGTAAACGTTATGATGAGCCTATAATTGAACAAGTAGTAAACGTTTAAGAGGCTTACGATAACCTTGACGCAACAACAAAAACATTTTCACCAGAAAAAAAGCAAACATAAGTTTTCACTTGATACGTTTTTTCTTTCATGAATGAGCAGAATTGAAAATAAATTCCAAAAATTAAAGAAAGCTCCTTTCTCAAATAACAGAAAAATTCAAAACCTACATACATCAATAGTCGTGCTGCCTTGAGAAAATGGTGACGTAAAGAATTTTGCAATAACATCCATAATGGCTGACGTGACGTAATTATCCAGTGAATCAGCGACGATTGCTTGACGATGGCCATTCGTGTAGATCTAAATATGTAAAAGAAACGCAGTTAATGCATTGCTTACCATTAGATTCTTTAATAAGGAGTGAAAATCGTGCAGTACCATCATAACAATTGTCTTACCCTTGACATATCCAATAAAAAGTTATCAAACAAATGCCAGATGTGTTGACTCGTATAAACTTCTTTCATTTCCACTTCGGTGTCCACATAACAATGAATAAGAAAATAAATATAGGCATCTTTTATCTGCAATGAAATTTGACCAAATCATCATACTCGAGAAGTACTGATTTCACAAGTAATGCCACATTGAAATTAGGACATAGCTTACGTTAAGACAAATGTGAACTCTACATGACATATGATTTCTACAGAAACATTTCTGGTATGACTTATACTTCATGTATGACTTACTTCAGGTATACAATCAGGATGAGTAACAACACGAAGAATATCGTCCAATGAAAGCAAACTGTGACATTTTATTTCTGTGTTTGCATTCTTTCCTTCAGTGCAATTTGCCAGTAATTTTACGAGTTGAATGTGATAGGCAAGTGGACTCGATTCACGAAGATTGTCTTTTTCTGCGCGCATCTGCTCAAAGAATTGTTCCTGCAACTTTCTCTCATTGTAAAATAACAAGACTTCGTCACCGGAGTTCAGGAGCTGTCGTAAAATCATAAATCATAAATGGTCAAGATCATTAATTAAGACAAAGACAAATAACAGACAGTTTTCTTTTCACGCAAACAATTTATTCATTGTAATATTTGGTAAAACTATTTATGCATAAATGATAATGACTACTGTCTGATTGACTCAACCACGGATAAATCAATTAATAATAGATAAAAACTCAGCTGTCGCAAAATTTAATAAGAGCACTTAAGAGTACTGTACAATAAATATTTCCATATTGACGTAGAAGCACGATTGAAATTATAAATTAAATGTAGAAAATAAATAGCAATGCCGAGTACGCACAACATTTCCTTACACTAAAATCTAAGCACAAAAAATAAACCAATTTTCATTTAAGTCTATATAAATGTCTAGAGCTTAAACGTTGCACGGCAAGTTCTACAAAAACACATTTCAATCATCATACCTCAACCATTATGAAATCTTGACATTTCCTAACAGCTTGGTTCTCAGCTTTTACCAATGTTTGCAAGGTTTTTATGTATTGAACATGACGACCCTCTGTTTCTATTGCACGAACAAGATGATGAACGACTTTCTCAGAAACCTCGTTACACAAGGGCAAGTTTTCTTGAAATATATGTTGCAGAGTCTGAGCTTCCTGAATCTATCAATTGATTGAAAAGATTAAGTACTAAATTTTAGTAAACCATACCACAAGTAAACGTTTAAATAAAAAAAAAACCAAAAAAGCTACACTGGTTATTAGTATTATTGTCCAAAGAAAATTGACACTTTGAAAATTGTAGAAAAAGTTTTAAGTGCAAACATACCCCCAAGAACAATCTACCCCCATCATACCCCAGGTATAAGAAAAAGGTCCAGATGTTTATACAAAAGTGCTTGATTGTATTTATTATCTAGACAGAAATACTGCAAAAACTCGTGGGCCAAAGTCATCACTTCTTTCATGTAAATGTCTTTTTTCTACAAAAAAAACCCAAAAAAATAAATCGCTATGATCACAATTGGCGAGGCAAGAAACGAAAAAAGACTGTAACAGTTAAATTGGTGGTGCGTTGTATTGTTAACATTATAGTCGTTAAGGTAGTACGCATTGTGAAGAAGTTTGCGTCACTTGTAAAGTCATTATATTAAAGTAATAGTTGTTAATATTGATTACTGGTAAAAAATAGTGATAAAAAAGATACTATTTGTAAAATAATGCTTTGAATTAAAAACTTTCAGTGTGTTTTTACAATAATTTTCCGAAATATAAAGTAATGGACGATGCTTTCGACGATAATCTCATGTTTAGTTAACAGGAAATTTCCTATTTCTCCATACTCTTGAAAGCTTCAAATCATGCTTAACTAATGGATAGTATAAATGGATCGACTTCCATTTTCAACATCTGTTACCTTTTCGTGTGGGATCTGAAGGAGTTCAATTACAGCAGTATGCGCTCCCATGTTCCGTAGCAATCTTTGTTCGTGTTTGTTGTTCTTCGTTACTCCACGCGAGATAGTCACACAAAGTTCACAGAGATGTTTAAGAATCTATAAAAGAATCAAAGTCCGAACGTTGTATTGATTTCGACCGTTGAAGTCTAGAATGGTTATTGATGAGCATACGTCTTTAATAATCTTGTAGTTTGTTAACAAACCAATGTCTTCAGTGGCATTCTCTCCACCAGATTCATCACTTGGAAGTCGTAAGCGATACATCTATATTTTATAATAATAGGATAAAACGTAAAAATAACATTTTTGTTTAGAATGTTGAAGGTATAAGCAAAAACAAACCATTGACTTCCCATTATCAGCAGTACTTTCTCGTTTTGCATCGTCCTTTTTGCTTTGATCCTTTCCCGTACTTTTTTTTCTTTTCGTTGTTTCATTCTTTATGCCGTCGGATTTTGCCTTCTTGGTTTTGTAAACCCACAGTTCTGACTTCTCCACAAGTAATCTCAATTTATCAAGAGAATCTTTGATGGTTGTATAGTTTTCACGGTCTCTGGTGGAAATCAACAGCTGAACCTAAAGAGAAAATTGCATTCCAAAGCTCTAAATGTTATTTACCATAAAAATGGTGTTGATAGTTGAATCAACTATAGAGCAAATTGTGGTTTTTGAAAATTTTATCTCTTCATCGTGCTTAATAAGAAAACGCCAAACAAATTTGAATCGCGTTGCCAGATTACCAAGTGGCGCTAAAAAATTCATCTAAATCAACCGATAAAAATATCCAAAATGATTTATGATTTAGCACTTACATCCCTGTGAAAAACGAGACGGTTGAAATCATTATTTAAGTCAACCTTTAAGGTCGTATTCAGGGACGTAACGTTAAAGGATGTGTGTGTGGGAGAGGGGTATTCACATATTCAGTTGCGTCTGACTGATTTTTAAATATGAATTGGCTTAGCTGAATTTATGAATATACACCCCACCCCCACCCTATTAACGTTCTAGCTACGCTTCTAGTAGAATTTTTAGACGAATTTTTACTATTTATCAAACATTTCGATCACCGTACTTGTTTAAACGCCTGTAAGACCTCTTGTCTTTGGCTGAAATGCTTGAGTAAAAGTTTTAAGGCTCCAGCGACAAGTTGAGGATAATCATGAATGATGAGGGATAACAAAACACGAAGGAAAGTACAACCACCATTTCCATCAAAGTCTAAGTCATTGCCAATTGATGCAGATGAACTTCTACTTTTAATTATTAGTAAAAAAAGAATAAACATACGGCCATTTAATGTAAATCTCTACACATATATAGGTGCACATAAAAGGTTTAAAACTAGAGTTTTAAACTACGTTTTTTTATGAAGATAACATGAATGTTACTTACACGTTGCAACCAAATAATTCTTCAGCATGAATCCCAACACGCTCAAGGTCAATTCCTATTGACATGAATTACATGCATAAGGGCTCAGTACAATTAAAGACTTTGTTGGTTAGCTAATCAAAAAATATAAAATAGCTTTCACGAAGAAAAGAGGACTTTAGCCCAGTTGCGAATACGTGAGCTAAGTACTTTTAAAATTGAATATAATACCATCAAACAGAGAGAAAACTAAGCTTAAAACTAAACTAAGTACGTAAAAACACTTTTACACGTTAACTGGATAAATGGACAAAACTCATTCAAAGTTTACTCAGTTTAAACTTAGACATCTGGGTAAAAATACTTTTACACGTTAACTGGATAAATGGACAAAACTTATTTAAAGTTTACTCAGTTTAAACTTAGACATCCGAATGAAAGAATAAACAACTGCTGAGGTAAATATACATAAGAAAATCTATGACTTCCATTTGTACAAATGCTGCTTTTCTTCAAACACTCACACTTCGTAATTGAGACAATATATTAGAAAAGGAGCAAAATATTTTCCTAGAAAAACATTTGCACACATTGAGAAGACGTCAAATAGACATCTTCATAACATAAAAATCTTACAACAAACCTTCATTTTCTAAACAATTTTCATTTTTTAAGTCAAATTCGTGTTTGAAAATTGTGAGTAGACTTGAAATTCGATAATCCAGGCGCACGTTAAGAATAAATTCCAAAATCTCGATAATTTTCACGTTAGTTTCCATGACAACACGATCTTTTGCAATATCCGAACATCTACTACCGTTGTTAAGACTTGAAGCCGCGATCAATCCCCACGGATCCTTAGCACCAGGCAGGACCATACGGGTCATCAAAGTACCTATAGTACTCACTGATTTTGGGACACTTTGTTTTATCTTACCTAAGACAAAAAGGATTTATGAACATATAAAAACATGTTCACATATATTTCATCAATTCTCATAATTTACGAAGATTGTTTTGTTAGTGTATTGGCAAAATTTACCAGCCTAGGGAAAACTTTATTAAATTAATTGAACAATGACTTATATACCTGCCGCGATTTTTAATTTTACGGCATTAGCTTGATCATAAGCGCGTTGTTCACCATCAAGAATAGCTAAAAGTTTCATTGTCAACTTGATCAAATCATTTAAACCATAGAAACCAAAATAAATCAAATGTCGAGCAATCTGCACAACCTATAATGATGGATATTATAGTATACAACAGGATGATGTCCATCTTATAGGATATTGTAGGATACAATTGGGTGACGTCCAATTCAAAAATCTGTTGAGTTTTGATTAAATTTACCTCATAAGTAAGTTTATTTTGTTCCTTGTTACTGAATGCCCAGATGTTTGAGCTTATTTGTCTTAAATACGATTCAACAAAGTCGACCGTTTTTATAAACATTTCCCTGTTTCTCTTTCCAAAAATATCTTGTTGATCATAACTAAATGTAAACAATTATGATATTCTTAAAAAAATGACACATAGCGTATCCTCGCGTTACGTAGATCCAGTTGACAGTACAAATTTATGTATTACTTCACAAGACGTTGAAATTGTATACTTACTCATCGATGTTTAGTTCATGGGGAATTTCCGACCAAAGACGCGCATATCTTACAGGTGTTATTTGTTCTTGTGGATCTCTATCGATGTGCATGTGAAGCATAAGACGACAAAAGGCAGCTCGAAGATCACAAGGTAACTCTTCATCTGCCATGCATCTATATAAATAATGAAAAAGTCAAAAAGAGAGAGCTGAGTTATTCTCGCGCATTATTCATTGACCCATGCAGACAAGAAGGTTTCTGCAACTCTCAAAGATATACACTGCGTTTTGAGTCACTTCTTGACAGTCAAAATAGAATTCAAACAAGTTACCTTTGAACAAGATGAACATCGAGGTCTTCACTCAGGGTGTTTATAGCAAGATATTGGCGATCAAAACACATACATGCAAACAAATCAAGTTGATGTCTATAAATATAATTGATTACAGACGTGAATATTTTTAATGTTAAAGGAATATGACTAGAAAATATCAGCAGTTCTCTATGCAAAATAGACAATAGAGTTCGGTTTACCGATAAAAATTCATTATTTCCACATCATCGTTATTTCCTCGTTTATATCCTTTAGCGAGTTCGTGTTGTTTCTTTTGAACTGTTCCATTTTGAGTAGACCATTCAACATATACAACATCATTTATTATTCTGGGAAAATTATGAAAAAATTCTTTTTCAAAAATAACGCTCTTATAAATACCAACAATCACAATTGATCACCAGAATCTGACGTTACATGTTTGTAAATGTAGATCGTCCAGGTTTGTATAGTCCTGAGAAGGACTGTTTTTGTTGTTGTTGACTGACGTTTCGACAACCTTAGCGGTAGTCATCTTCAGAGTCAAATGACTACCGCTAAGGTTGTCGAAATGTCAGTCAACAACAACAAAAACAGTCCTTCTCAGGACTATACCAACCTGGACGATCTACATCTACAAACATGTAACGATACTCCCGGGTTCAAACCATTTACTTTATTAGAATCTGACGTGTTAGTTACGTAAAGAAAATAAATAACAGATAATTGAATTAACTATACATACATCGTTTTAATTAAGATATCCGAATTTGAAGGAGATTCAAGGACAGACTTGTATATCAATTCTTGCGTTCCAGGTATTGCAGTGTTGTTGGAAACACACAAATCAGATAAATATACTAGAAAACTAAAACATTAACGGGATGAAAATAAAGAGCATTTATTTTATCAAAAGTTCATTTCAAAGACAACGACGTGTCCCTACCGACATTCTCGCTTTAATCTTACAAGATTCACAAAAGTTTCAATTTCAGCCGCAGTGATATGTTTCTCTAGAAGTTTCCTATTATTGTGTACTAAATCAGTAATCGTATCTTCTGCCATTATGTCATAACCAATTTGAGCTTGCATGAAACCAAATTGCTTAGCAATGTACTCCTGTCCAAAGGTAATGGTAAACATTATATATAGTTTGATAATTTCAATAATAAATAGATACACATGCAGTATTATTGTTAATGTTAAAGTTATTTTTATCAATTGTTAATCATTTACTAAAAACGTAAAACCAAGAACATATTATAATCTTAAATCTTACAATGCAAAGAGAAAGGACAATACAATAAGCGAGTTCATTTCAAAAATCTTACCTGATTCTTTCTGTAATCTTGTTGAGCATATTTTAACACACGATAACAAAGGCGAAGAATGTGACGTAGTTGTGCATTGGACGGATTTGTTAAATCTTCAGGTTTGACATTTGCTTCCTCGTCTTTTTTATCGAAAGGTGTTCTTAACACCTGAAAAATCTACATAAAAATGGAATTTAAAGATGCTAATGAAATATGAAAACAAACACAGGCACTACGAGGATAAATGAGCAAAACAATAAGGAGATAAATACTTAAAAACAAATTGTAAAAAGAAAAAAATGAATAACATTTTGCATGAAATTATTTGTTTACTATATTAGCTTTTACGGGGAGGGGGGAGGGGAGGTATTACAAAGGCTTGGATTTGGAAAGAGGGTGCAACTTCAAAAGAAGGATAACAATATTCGTAAAGTAAACTTTTAGCAACGTTTATGAAAAGATGTAATGGCTTCAAGCTACCTCTTGTAAAATATTCTGTTCCCTCATCAATTTTTGACGATCTCTGTCGGGATTCGAACAAGATAATGACAAAGGATCCCCATCTGACTCCTCCGTATTAGTTACAAAATGCGCAAGATCCGTTAGTAATTTTGTCACCGACCTAAAAAACATTATTATAAGATTTTCATCGAGATAGAATCGCTGTAATCAACCGATGACATTTACATAATAAATAACCATTCTTCGCATGTGTTGGTCAAAGTAAATGCTCAGATACAGAATATATCATTGCACACGACAATAATTTTCCATCATACGTACGTACCTTCTGTCATTTTGGGTAGCCGTACCATTTTCGACGCGAAGAGCAAATTCACCAAGAACTTTGCTTGCATCATTTGCAAAATCTAAATCGCGAACTTCTGAAGGAGAAACATGTACAATAGCAAACGCTTCTTTATCCTCTCTGATGGAAGCTGTACCGATCTAAAACAATGTCGACAAACGCGTAGCTTTTTATTTAACTCATAAATTTATCAGTCACAACTACGCATAATGAAGCTAATTAAATAATTTCAGCACCAATAAATATTATCTCTCATAAAAATTTGCAATAACAAAACATCATCACCTTAAGCATGACTGGTTTATCCTCTTCCTTATCAATCGGTATTGTCGTTGAATGGACCCAGGTATTTGTGCATAAATGACGAAGACGAACGTAAGATGATCTAAGGAAAAAGATAAAAATACAAAATAAAAGGATGAAAAAAAAAACCCGAAACAAATCCTTGCGTTTCCTCAAATCTGATTGGTTGGTTGCAGCAACAGGAGAAATTTTGCGCTATTTCTGACTACAATCCATAACGATATACATCCAGTCGTTAAACTGAGTAAAATTCATATAGTCTGTCATCGTCAACATGAGTAGCTCCATTATTCACAAGGATACATATAGATTTACCTTGGTACATAGTTATCTGGTCGAGCCATTGTAGTTGGATCTAATTCAAATATCGACGATATGTCGTTGCTTTGCGGTACTTGAATTAAATGAAAGACCGGAGAATCATCTCGTAGTTTGTTTCTTGTAGTATCACTTGTATCATCATCGTCAATCTAAAATGAATGTACTGTAGCTACTAAGGAAAGTAGGTAGGACAATTTATCTGATCAAGCATTCAGGGTGAAAAGAAATGAAAATTATCTAGTCGACCACGATTGACAAGCGACCAAAAAAACTAGAAAACCACAATAACATTTACAGCAAAAAGATGTGAGTTTGCTCTATGTGCGTCACAAACACTATGTAGCCAAAATAGATTTTTTACCTCTGCAGCCAAATAGAATCCGGTAGCCAGGTGTTTAAATCTTAGCAAACTGTTCCAGTGTGCAGCTCCCCCGGCGCAGGGATCGTGTTGAACAACCTAACAAACAAAACATATGGTCAAGAAAATCGATTTAAGGAAGTAAACGTGCCTCATTTCAACACTTTCTCAAAAATTTAGCGAACTAAAAATGTTGCAATTAAGATGACATGTTTTATTTCTGATGACGTGCGTTTCATTCCCGATGACGTAATGTTTCGTGCCAGATGATGTAATTCCAATTGACGTAATGTTTCATTTCAGCTGACGTAATTCTAAATGACGTATTGTCTCATTCCAGATGACGTAATTCCAAATGACGTAATGTTTCATTCAAGACGAGGTGATGTTTTATTGCAGTTGCTTTATTCAGGATGACGCTCACCAACAACGTATATAAATTTTCTTCATGTATGTAAATAACACCTTTGACATCCCTATTGATTCCTTATGCATCCCATAAAAACAGAAAAACATACCTCAACTTCCCATAATGCTTTGGAGCTTGTTGCTGAAGTTGCTGTTGTTCTACCTGTTGTTCTTAAGAACACACAGGATTTTGTCTTGTATTCATCCATGGTCAAAAATTTCTCTTGTTCAGCATGAAAAAGTCGTACCACATCTCCCTGAAATTAAAATCTCATATAATATAAATTTACAACATTTAAGTACTCACATGCATTATACATGTAATTTATAAATCTATAAACATCAATATATGGAGTAAAACGTTTGCATAAAAAATTGACCCCTTTTAATATTTGGATAAAAAACTGACCCCTTTTAATATTTGGATAAAAAATTGATCCCTTTTAATGTATGGATAAAAAACTGACCCCTTTTAATGTTTCCTCATTGTTTTCCTCAAATGACATAAACAATGAAACCTTCCAGTTTGTGTCAGAACTTACACAGTTCACCTAGAAAGATAAAAGACAGATTCAGAGTATCATTTACGTAATATAACATAACAAATGTATGCAGTAAGATAAATACACAAAATAACAAATGCAACTATAACTATATCTTCACAATAGACAATAAGTCATTAGGGTAATACTACCTCGTAACATCCAGGATTATCAATTAATTCACTTCCACTGGCATGCAAAGGTTGACCAGCATTCACAGGACTCAAAATGACCTTATCATTAACAACAACCTAAAATTTATCAATCAATGAACGTTATAAATTATTTTGTTTGACACTTACGTACGATTTTTGACAATTGAATAATTTGCAATATTCTAGATTTAAATACGTACATCATCACCCTGAGTTCTTAACTTATAAAATGGTAAAATGTAAAACCAAGATCCCTGAAAAAAGAATTAGAAAGACTTACAACATATTGAAAAGAAACAAATGAGAGATTGATATATCATAAAGTTATTCAGGACAAGAATAACATAATATTATAATAGAAACCCTTTATAAAATAGAAATTACATTCATAAAAATACATTCACTTTTGCAAACCTCATTTCCATTTATATCAAGTGTCACTCTCATTGCATTTTTCTCAAGATGTGCAGGTAACCTTTTATTTGCAGTCAAATATTTATTGCTCTTTACATGTAGAATCTGTTAAGTTATTGGGAATCAAAATGTGGTAAATGAAATCTTTAATTTTTGAACTCGACATTTGGGTGTGCAAGGAGTTTGTGTATGTTTTGCACATTATAAAAAAGATTTGTAAAACTAATTGAATATAAAGTTTATCAAACTACACCATGAGCATTCAATGATGTAAAATACAAAGTTCATTAATGTAGGACAACTCTAAACATTGAGCAATATACTTTTTTGAAACTTTACTGCTAATGTAAGTGACAAAAAAGATTCAATGATAATTGTTTGTCACCTGCATATATGGTACACTTGGCTAGTCACAATGTTTTCATTTAAAAATATATTCTTTTGGCATAGGTATGCAAAGTATTATAAATAAATTCCTCTCATTTTTCAGGTGCAAAATTACCTGAATAACATTTCCATACTTGACAACTTGACCCATTAATTTCTTTTTCTCTGATTCATTTTGCTTTTTCTCCACTTCGGCTGCATGCTAAACAATCATGAATGTACTAAAATTGTAAACTTTTCATGTATTAGCATGCTGGCTAGTGAGTTAAAATGTTGTTTCTTGAAAGTTTTAACAGATTTTTTAGTGATTGATATTGGCTTCTCAAATCAACAATCTCCTTCATTTTTACATTCTTTTGTGTTGAATGGAATTCAATTCAAATTCTATCCATTTTGTATAGCATGAGCATTTGATCAAGGTGTTTTGATCTTGTGCTGATATCCATTATACTGAATGCAAATGTACACAAGACAAGGAAGTCAGAAAATGGAAAACAGAAATCACTTTAAAATAGGAAATGTAGACTGGAATCAAGGCATTTTTAACATTTGGCAGTAATGCATTTAATGATTGATGATTATAACGAAGATATAGAAACTCACATGAAGTTTAGTTAAAAGTACAGTGTCTCTGGCAGTTGAAAGTATAGGTTTAGCAGATTTCCAGAATTGTTTTTGGGCAGAATAACGATTCATTGGACAAATTTTGAAGATGCAATCTGTGGCAATGAAAGACGTGTTCAATAAAATCAATAATAAACGATAGACATAAAATAGATACATTTCCTTGAATTAAACATTTTAAATTCTTGTGGCATACCTCGAAATTTTTTAGGCGGATTGCTAAGATCTCCAGCTGCCGGTTGGACAACGCAGCGATCATCAACCAATCTAAAAATATTTAATTTAGTGCAAACCTCAACCATTAAAAACTTTATTTAAGAATAAAGATAGGAAGAAGCACGATGATAAATGATAAAACGACTTCTCATTTATTACGTATTTAAGATTTAAGACAGCCAACAATTGTAATGTCTACGTGAAGAGCATACCCAAGCGTGCTGAGAAATCCACTATCAACACCTTCAGTGTACAATGATACTATATCGCCAATGTGAAGAGCACTAGCTGTTGGATTCATATTTTTAGTATAATCCAGAAGATATATATGCAATGAGCTGTAACTCCTTCAGATCAATTGCCCTTAATTAAGCTTAGGTTTCCACAAAATTTAGCTTTTGGCGTGTTGTAATATCACAACAACACATATCCTTAAGAAGTTTCAAAGAAAATACAAGTTCAGAAAGTACAAGAAATGTTGATACAACTTAGACGTAAATTATCGTCCAATAACTTCCACAATCCACACTGACAGCGATTTCCAACATTCGTTCAACACTCGCCTCAACTCAAACAGAGCAAAAATCTTAACCAATCAGAAATTAGTACGGATCTACGGTGTGTCTACCGTGCGCGGATTACGGAACATGTATCATGTAATATGTGATGGAGAAGGAGGAGGATTACTCAATCTAGGTTTAGTGAACGCACCAATCCAACACTTCAGTAGCTATTGTAAGTAGCCTATCCATCCTGCTTTTCATTTTATTTTATATATATAACTGCATACCTACTGAGCTGATTACCCGAAAATAGATTTTGTAACAATGTATTCTGTTGTACCCTGTGTTTGTCAATACTCTTCCTAAAGCCTTTATCTTTAGTTTCATCCCACAGTCCACAGGAAGCACATTTTGTAACTTATGACAAAGATCTTCAAAAACCTATCACAATAATCTTTTTCATAGACATTTCAGTTCTGTGATTATAGATTTGCACCTTTGATAAACACAGGTCCAAATCAAAGTACCTTGACACAGGTTCAAATGTTGTGAAAATAGCAAACATATATATATATATATATATCAGAATGTGTTACATTATTTTTACGAAAGATACAACAATTATTATCTGTTGTTGCATAATTGATTGTTAATGTAATGTATTATTTTGCAATGATATAATGGATCCAATGCCACAATTAGTTTATATTTTTTTATCTGTGCCTTCTTTCATTCATGAATGTGTTGTTTCTCATTTTTCATATATATATATATACCCACAAAATATTTTTGCACTGTTAAACTCAGTGTTTTGGGGAATAATGTTTTGTTGTAGTCTATGAGGAAATTAAGGTGTTCCTAGCTGTTCCTGTTTCGTAAAACATTTGATACATGATAGGGTGACTTGGCTGAAATAACCATTGAAAAGTTGGCAACTAACTTTTAAGGTGATGGAATTCATATGAAGATTATATTTTGTACTGTGTTGTTGATCAGTTTGCAATGAATATATGTGAATTGATGCATAACAGTTTAATTTCATTGATGCATATGGCTCTACAATACCATACATTAGTGTTGAAAATAGAAGATTTAGAGTATCTCAAAAGTTAGTTTATTAACTTCATTTGCTTAGTGTGACATCATGATTGAGTTTTTCTTTTGTACCCAGTCTTTCTGGACAGTCAAGCAGTAGTTACAGTACCGTTATTGTTTGTTTGATCTATTGAAATATTAAGGTTTAAATCAACATTATGCTGAAACTTCAACAAGATGCCTTGAAGATTTTTCTTGCTGGAGTCAAAGCTGTTTCACCTTACGTATTGGTGGCCAAAAAAATAAATGTTTCGAATGATGAACTTTCAATAGATGATCGAAATTATCGCCTTAATCATAATGTACATGTTGCTGCGTTTGGAAAAGCAGTATTGGGCATGGTTAATGCAATTGAAAATATTTTGTCTGCGCATATTGTTCAAGGAATTGTTAGCGTACCCTGTGGCATGGTAAGTATTGTTGTTAGATATCAGTTGAAGATAATAGAAAACTGATTTGCCGTTCCTCATATACGTGAAATTGGAAAACAAACTTCACTTGATTTAATTTTTTTTGTCTGCTAATTCGGAATGAAATTGACCTGACAACGTTTTAAAGTCGTTTCACACAATTGCACAATAGGATGATGCCAGTTCAACTTTTTGTCAAAGAAATGTTACTGGAAACTTAGGATCCAGGAAGTATGAGATTTTTAAGGGAGCAAAAACAATTTACCAGATGAAAATTCTCATATTGCCGCCAGAAAGATCATGGAGATGGCCAAAACTCTTGATTGTCACGATATTTTACTGGTTCTTATAACAGGAGGAGGATCAGCTCTTCTTTCTTTACCAGTTCCACAAATAACTTTGGAAGAAAAAGTAAAAGCTACAAAAGTTTTATCAAATAAAGGAGCTGCAATAGAGCAACTAAATATCGTCAGAAAACATCTTTCGTTGATCAAAGGAGGAAAATTGGCTCAAGCAGCATATCCTGCATCCGTGAGTTGTTTATGAAAATGATTGATGATTAAAAATAGTTGATTTTTTGTTCTAAAATTTATTTAAAAGTTGTTATATTGGCCAAGAAATCTTTTACGGCTACAGTAATCCCCATTCCTTCACGCACTATTTTCTCATTTCAATGATTGTTTTTTGTAACATTAGAAACGATACAGTTTTGTTGTTCGATTGTTTAGTTTTAATGATAGTTTCATATAATTTGTAGGTAATAGCGTTAATTTTATCTGATGTTATTGATGATCCTATTGATGTTATTGCATGTGGACCTACTGCTCCAGACCTAACTACAAAAACTGATTGTGTGGACATAGTCAACAATCTCGATGCTTCCAATGATATACCAGCAAACATAATGAATTATTTAAACTGTGAGGAGCAGGTTGAGACGAGCAGTGTTGATTTTAATCATGTTTACAACGTTATTGTCGGAAATAATGTAAATGCTATTGAAGGCGCTTCTTTAGCCGCTCAAGAGCTTGGGTACAAAGTTGAAGTTTACAATACAACTGTACGCGGAGAGGCAAGAGAGGTTGGAAAACTATACGCCAAGCTAGCACATATGAATAGTTCATGTGGTGATGATGAAAAACAAAGTAAAAAATCTTTATGTATCATAAGTTCTGGTGAAACAACAGTTTTTGTTCAGGGAAACGGACGTGGAGGTCGAAATCAAGAGCTTGCATTAGCTGCCGCTATTGAAATGGACAAGTTACCAAAATTTAAGAGAAATGCACTTCTTCTGAGCGCAGGCACTGATGGTCAAGATGGGCCCACTCCTGCTGCTGGTGCTTATGCTTTCCAAAACTTGATCGCGAATGCAACGGAGGACGGCCTCGATCCGTTAACACATCTTAACTATAATGATACGTTCACATTTTACAACGGGTTTAAAGGGGGGAAATATTTAGTTAAAACGGGTTTGACAGGAACAAATGTGATGGATTTACATATTTTGCTGTTTTCTTAATATTTAAAGAAACTGTTTAACTATATAAAAAGAACGTTTGCTTTTATGTAACAAATTGTATTCATAGACGAGTCCAACATAATTATAATCATTATTATGTTGACTAGAGGCCGAAGGTTTACTTTCTGATACACTTACACCACACTTCTCGGAAAAGTGCCAAAATAATCTTTGGGTTATTGACTTAATGCCATTGTGAAGCATGAGAACTTTCTCGCCCTCAAACTCTTCGGTTTTCATCCCCAATCAAAAGCATTTCAGGAACAAATGGTTTAACAGGAACAAATCTAATTCTAACAAACAGTCAAAATAGTTTAAAATACAATACTAGTGAGCAAGAACCAACATTAATATCTTAATGTAAGTACCTAGTAAGCTGTCTACAATTATTTATTCGTCATTATCAGCGCCGTGTCGTCATGGTGATTTTCACCAACAGTTTTGGTTTACACTGTATAATTACTGAAGTCGAGCAATGTAAGACAGTCTGTGAACAACAAATTGACGTATAAATTTATTAAACGTAAAAGTAGCCAACTTTTAAAGTGTTACAATGTCTTACGAAGTGAAGAATTGTAAGAAGGAATCGTAAAGCAGTAACAAGGTTTCGACAGTTAGTATATTAGCATGTCTAAATTCATTGTTAAGAAATATATATCACAGAATATTTATCTTCTCTCTTATCCATACTCAACGATGTAATAACTATACTTAGGGAATATTTTTTCTTTACCTCATTTCAGATGTAATGATTGAAGAAGCCAGCATTATGTGACTCGTTGTTTTAAATTAAATGAAGAATATTTGATCAATATTGACGCAAAGTGACCAACTATGTTTCATTTTTTACTTGCTATTGTCGGTGTTATTTCTACAGCTATCAATTCGCAATTGGTATCTGTTACGACATCGAAACACAGTCACCAACATTCATCTATTACAACAGATGGATTGCTTCAATTGAGTGGAAAAAAAGACGAAGAAATGGACTGTTTTGTTTCAAGATACTGTGAACATAGAATAGCAGTTGAAACAACTCTCTGCAACGTTTCTGATTACATGGTATGTACGTACGTCATTTATTGATGCAAAAGGTTTATGCACCGTTAGTGGGACCACTACCATGTTTTTATTTTGTTTATGCAACATGCTTCTAAAGATTATAACGTTCTCTTCAGGTTACAAGTGGAAATGATCGATCTATTCCAAAATGGCTTTCACTTCATAAGAAAACAGGAACACTCAAAGGCATCCCACTGAATGAGAAACAAACTCAAACAATTTTGATTATTGTTCTTCGTCGACAACAAGATGAGCCTTTGAGCAATTTTTGTGGATTATTTAGTGTGAAAATTCGAGTGTGGAAATTAAAACACTTCTCTCTTTTTGCATCCCACCTTCCAATTGCTGAAGTTCTCAATGAAAAATTATCGAAATCGAGTGAACAACGAGTCGACCGTTTGTGTCAATATGGCGGGCCAATGATTTTTGCCTCATTGGTTGTGACAGGTATTCTTCAAGATGTAAAAGAAAGAGTTAACATTGATATTCTTGGAAAGCTTCTTGAAAGTTACAGTCTTTCAAAATATGATATATTTCTGTTTTCCGGTTCTCATGATCTGTCATCATTACTGCGAACATCTCAGGTTATTGCTTCGGGACCCGGGGCCCACAGACCTGCTTCTGGTGTAATGGCGACGATTACGTGGCATGTTAAGTGCGGTGTGATATCACAAAGGGATTCTCTTTTTCAAACCTTGCAAGCACTTGCAGATAAACCAGTTATTATAAACAATGTAAGATATGCCGCTGTCGGTTGGCATGTTCTTGCTGGGTTTCAAAAAATGTTACTAAGACGTCGAAGGAATGTTATAGGAACTCCTACACCAGCATATTCGTCAATGCCAGAAACAAAGTCACATGTTTTAACAACGACAATAAGACGATCATTATCGAGAATAATAAACAGAACACTATCTATGACTTGGTCTCGTCCTTTTCCATCATTTTCCTCAATTTATCCAATATTTTCTTCACATACACACATTTCAATTAGAAGATCAGTAACGGATAGTCCAGCATTTAGTATGCCCTCAAGTAAGACAAGTAAGAATTTATCTATAATTGGATCAATGTCGTTCAAGATGGATTCACATTCAATAGATTATTCAACAGTCAGTCCCTCTCAATCATTTTTCTCTTCTTCTAAGTCAATTAAGTCACCAATGGAAGTTTTGACAGTTTTATCAACGTCTGCCAGCGATATTGTAAAGCAAACGAGGGAACGTTCACGTACAAGTTTTTTGGCAACAAAGATTTTACCTTCAAGTGTTTCTAGTATCAAAAGTTTTTCAAGAAATCTATCTCGTTTTGATCTCAGGAATGTTACCTTGTCATCTTCAAGTGAAGCAACACAACACAGATATGAGAGAACAATGCCAATTCTTTCGATAGGCGCGAGTTCGTCTTCAGCAACTTCGCCTCTATTGACATTAGTTTCTTTGAAGGAATCGAGTCAAATTGCTTCATTTTCACAATTTAAAGCATTGACTTTAAGTGAGTCCAAAACTGAGTCATTTAGAAAGTCATTTAGGACAATAGCTTCACAAACTACGTTATTGTTGAAAACAACACTGAGACCAGATAAAACAAAAAGTATGTCATTACAATCTTCTCAGCATCTGTCGCAAACCTCACCAATCGAAAAGATAACTTTGTCAAAATTGAAAAGCTCTGTTAATTATGTATCTCAGCAATTGTCACCATTTGATGTATCTTCTGAAATTTTGTCAAATCAGAAAATGTCTCCAACAGCAGTGAAAAGATTACATACACTATCGTCGTCAACGAAAGATAAATCTCCAGTAGACTCACTTATGACATCATCCACAGTTCCTGCAAAAAGCCATTTAAGTACTTCAGGCAAACTGGTAAAAGCAACTTCAAAACCAATCACAGTAATTCAAGCTAATCAGACTTCGGATAAATCAGAAGCTATATTTATGTCATCTACTTTGGTAATTTTGCCTACGACAAAAAGCACTTCAAGCCAATTTGAAGCAAGAAAAAGTACTTTCCACCCTCCTACATCCTCTTTAAACACAACTAGCATTACGTTAATAGAAACTCATGGTGAATCAGCTTCTGCTCAAGTTCCAGTTATCAGTGTGAAAGCATCGACTTTTCTTCAACGAGCAGAATCTTCAGTGCAAACAACGCAAAGTTTATTCATAACGATCGCATCTCCATTTAATATCACCGGAAGCAGAAATATTGAAACTCTCTCAAAGTATGAAAATCCAAAAACAAAAACTATGGAAATATTTCCATCGAAAACAAGTTCTCCAACATTGCATATTTTACAGCTCCGTTTTCCATATCATACAGTCGTGCAAGTAAGGACAGTTCTCTTCTGTGGTCGGAATCGCTCATGCTGACATCAAATAAAACAAAATCAAATCAAATTAACACAAATCTTGTAACTGATGTCAGTACACGTTCAGCAAATCGAATTTCACCAGATCTTGAATTTACCAAAACGTATCAATCGGCAAATTATAGCACATTGTCTCACGATGACTTCACATCAAAATCTTTCTTGATGTCATCATACACAGGTATGTTTTATCTCTGAACATCTTATACATACACAAATCATTCAAATCTACTTCGTCTGTGATCTCTATTTACACTAAAACCATTTTCAAAACATAATAACGACATTTGTTTTCTTTTTAGTTGGATCTACTTCATCCTTTCCAAATTCTATCACCAAAAGCATTTCCACAGGCAAACTGTTTTCCTTACCTTCTCACGTAGAAATGTCTTCTGAAGCTCAAGTACACTTCGCTGTTGTTTCATCTCAAACGGTTACCACTGCCATGTATTTTTCCCCATTTATATATTCTCATAATTCCAAAGATATTTCATCATCAAACGATATATCTATCAATTTCCCTCGAGTTTCTCTGTCAATTTCTAGACAATTTTATTCACTTTTGTCAACCAACGATTTATTTTCATCAGATTCGTCATCTATACATAACTATTCTTCTCTTCTATCAACAAATTTATCACACAGTAAACTATACCATCTCACAATTTCATCAAAATCATTTCGTTTATTTTATATTCATCAGTAACGTCCATTATTTCCCCCTCACTTGACATGTTTTCAACAAAACGTACAATTTCAGCTGAAACTTCTTCACGTCAAAATTCACTGTCATCATATTCAACTTTCATTCCTCCTTCGTCAATTTTCTTCAATAAATCATCTTATGTATTTAATTCGAAGTCATCTAATACTGATATTTTTTCATATCATGAATCATCATCCTGCATCCTTACACCGTCATTGTGTCACACCTCGCCGTCATTCTCTCGTGTGCGTACTTCATCTCCTTTAGATCTATCGTTATATCTTCAATTATCATCGTCATCATCATCGGTGTCATTGTCTCAAACATCAATATTGTTCCCCAGTGTACATACATCACCGCTGTCTCCATACCTTCAACCATCATCAATCATATCATCATTTTCATCATTATCTCATCTCAATATTGGTGTCATTCGTCGCTGTCACAACTCAATATTGTTCTCAGTGTACATACATCGTCATAACCATCATCATCATCATCATCCATCATCATCATCATCAGTGTCATTGTCTGTAACCTCAATATTGTTCCCTAGTGTACACACTTTACCGCTAACGTCATACCTTCAATCATCATCATTTGATGCTGTTTCCATAAAATCAAACTTTTCGTCATCTAACTTTTTTTTTCCATTACCGACTTATATTGCAGAACATGTTTTAATCCAACTTACTCAAATAAAAAACGCAGCTCCACACTATTTTCTTCATTATATTTTGCTGCTCAACGATCATTCACAACCACGCTACCTTTCTCACAAGGCAATTCACAGGGCACCTCCTTCTATGCAAAGAGTTTTTTGAATTCAAAGCAATTATCAAGCCAAACATCTCATCCAATTTCATCTTCATTATTTTCTTCTTTGCTCAGTTCACGCAGAGCACAAAGTTTATCTCTTGTTTCCTCGTCAACAGCTTCCTATCAGCTTTTACCTTCTGATGTCACAGTAATGGTGAAAGCAACAAGTGTTGCGACTGCATCAAATACGAAGACTCCTTCACTAAGATCATTGTCCATTGAAAAAGAAACAGAAAAAGGTAATAAATTATGCCTTTCCTATACCACAAAAGGTTACGAAAACGTTTCTCTGGAAACATAAATGTTGAATTTGGAGTCATCCCCAAAGTTGTAGCAATTTTCTCAAACAGAACGATGTTTTTACGGAGGAAACTAATTTCGAAGATTTCTTTCAATAAAACTTAGTTCCATATCTTGACTTTTGAATTTTCTTACGTATATTAAATATTATTGCTCAACTCTATAATTTATGAAAACAACAGATATAAACCAATAAAATATCCACAAAAACTTATAAAAGTTTAATCAAAGTACCACAAACTTCGTTTTTTTTATCTAGTTATGATGTCGTCAACAGAAATCGACCGATTCTCAACCAACAGTTATTTAAGCACAACAGCCATTATTAACACAAATACATCATCAAGAAAAGGATTTCCAGTCATATACAATAATTTTGACTTGCTTCAGGTAACTGTGGGTAGAATATTTCATATTCAAGTACCGTTAGACACATTTCATGATGAAGAAGATGGCAATACCCGTCATTTGAAACTTGGATGTTTATCAATAACTTCAGATAGACTGTCTAGTGACTCGTGGTTACAATTCAATTCAACTAGTCAACAATTTTATGGACTGGTTTTATATGGCGAACTTCGGACAATAGCAAAGGAGTTTTTTTTAACAGCAACAGATAAAGACGGCAATACTGTCAACGATGCATTTACTGTAAGACTACACGAAGCAACAAATCCTGTGCCGGCAATTTTTTCCTTGCAACTGACTGACGTATCCTTTGAAAACTTTAACAAAGATATACACAATAAGTTGGCCTTGGTGCAGAGTATAGCTGGTTACTATGGTGATCATGACGAATCAATGATTCAAGTTCAATACGTAGTTAAAGGATCAGTGATTTTTGGTTGGAGTAATATTAGCTTGGTGAACTGTGACGAAGCTTCTATTTTGAATGTGACTAGGAAAATTATCATGCAAGATGGCGAGGTTCAACCAGATTTTAAAGAAAATCTAAAACCAAAATTCACAATAGAAAATGCTTTTGTAAACCTAACAAATCTTTGTACACTTCATTCAACGAAAAAGCCAATAATCGCGGACGTTTATGCACAGAATAATTCACAATGGATGACATTTGTTTTTCCAGCTATTGCGGTAACTATCATCTTAATAACAATATTTTTAGTAATTGTATTCTTAAGACGACGTTCCGGAATGAAATTATTAAAAGAAGATGAAAAAACATTTAGAAGACGTAAACCTATTATTCTTGATGGCGAACAAGAAATGTCAACATTATCAGGCAAACCAATTCAGCTACCAGATGACTCGCCATCATTCAATCGTATAGCAGGCAGAAATTCCTTAGTGATGGAAGACTTAAATGAGGATGATAACATGGATGGACCATCACCAATAATATATAGTCTTTCCTATAAAGAAATACCACCAAGCTACCTTGATGAAAGATCTAAACAACCACCACCTCCTTATAAGCAACCACCCATATATTAAGTAAAACAATGTCGTTGGTACTCCGCATTACGTCACTGTATGGTCTAATGGTCAACAAATAACAGATTCATGACGCTACCTCTGGATAGAGATGAAACCTACCATGAAACTGTGACCAAAAAAATAAGATCAAAGTAATGAGGAAGCAACAAAGTAGAAGAACGTGAGAGGGATTTAGCAGTCTTTGCTAAAAGTGCATATATTATTGTCATAAAAATTCCGTTTGATATACATTCATATTAGCAAATATACAAATTTACAAATCATACGTTTCTAACAATTCGTCCACAACATACTTAAGATACTTACATACGTTCTTCATATTTATTCAACTTTGCAGTGCTTTTACACATTATATAAGACGGCCTGCATAACGGCAATTAATGCATGTCATAGACAATATTGTGGGACAGTTAAGGTAACCCTTAGTCATATATCAATAAAAATGTTCTACATTATTATGAACATACAAACTTTAATTTTGAAATCCATTCCTCTAACTCGTCCTTACTTCCCGCTTGTAAGATATATTGCGATTTATTTGAAGCTAGAATCTTGAATCGATAACCATAGAATTGTTTTCCTTTTTTCTCGCCTAAAGAAAAATGAATGCATTCCACAACTGTTTGGTGCATCGCTCAAGAATCCATTGCAACTTGCAACATGCTTCCTACTCCCTAGGTACTAACAAACGACTTTGACGAATATTACACACCGTTCATCGAATCTCCAGAATTTTTTTCAATAGTTGCACCATTTAATTTAATGCACCTTATGGGACTGTTGGGCTAAAATAAAAATTATCAAATGTTTTTCAAATAAATAATATTGGCACAAGAGGAGTAAAAAACAAAAAAATCGGGCTGGCTTTATCCCAACAAGCAAAGCAAAGATGAAAATATTTGCATAACTGAAGTAGCTAAAACAATCCGACAGTCTTATCTTTACAACAACAAGAAAAGAAAGATTAAAGAATGGGTTTGTTCATCTAATTTGTTAGGTGTTGTAAATACCTTAGAAGGTTTACAGTAATAAAGTTGAGATGGCTGCTTGCACAGGAAAAATTTTCTTGTTTTCCAGTTGTGACGGACATGTCCCTAAAATGAAGAAAGTTCTAAATCTCCATTGAACCTTTAAAGTTAACTATATATTATTACGTTATTTAACCTTTTTCACTAAAAACCCTTGCTTTACAACAATACCGTCAATTATTTTGCTCTAAAAAGAAATAAAAGAAGATTTAAATTTTTACATAACGCTTTTCAACGGAAGTCATATTTCATAAACTGACCTCCACCACAAGAAGGCAATAACCTCACTCAACAAACCACACTACGTATAATACTACACCGCAGACCATACTTACTGCAGACCATACACAAATAACCAAACAACTGACCATACTACTAACCTTACTCAATAAACCACACTACGTATAATACTACAGCGCAGACCATACTTACTGCAGACCATACACAAATAACCAAACAACGAACCATACTACTAACCTTACTCAACTAACCACACTACGTATAATACTACACCGCAGACCATACACAAATAACCAAAGAACTGACCATACTACTAACCTTTCAACTAACCACACTACGTATAATACTACACCGCTGACCATACTTACTGCTGACCATACACAAATAACCAAACAACTGACCATACTACTAACCTTACTCAACAAACCACACTACGTATAATACTACACTGCAAACCATACTTACTGCAGACCATACACCATAATTACCAAACTAACCACACTATAACCACACTCAAACGTAGGAAGTTGATAATACTGGGGCAAACCATACTTACTGCAGACCATACACAAATAGCCATAAACTTACCATACTACTAACCTTTTAAACTAACCACACTATAATACCACACTCAAGGACGTAGGAAGATTGATATTTTGGTGGGGGGCTCAAATTCATATATTCATGTCATAATACTTTGAAAACAATGGATTTCAAAGGAACTTAACTCTGTATGTCATGAATATATCTTACACCCATGACCACACTGTAGACCATACTACTAACCAGTGGCTCAGCCAGCCCGACATTATACTATGGCTATGTAAATAGACCATACTCCTGGTCATATTAGTGTCCACAAACTGTACTTATGAAGCACCATACAACAGACCATACTCCTGGTCATATTAGTGTCCACACACTGTACTTATGAAGCACCATACAACAGACCATACTCCTGGTCATATTAGTGTCCACAAACTGTACTTATGAAGCACCATACAACAGACCATACTCCTGGTCATATTAGTGTCCACAAACTGTACTTATGATGCACCATACAACAGACCATACTCCTGGTCATATTAGTGTCCACACTACTCAACATGGCATTACTATCTGCACAACAAATCATACCACTATGAAAGATTGTTATATGCAGTGCGGTCATGGGTTCAAATCCCGTTGAATCACCTGAATTTTTCAGGTTCATGAGACAATTGCTTAAATTGTCCAGCAAAGTGCGAAGATCATATCTTCATCTAAAATCATACCACTGTTCACATTACATACTATGTACTATACATATCATACTAGTCCTAGAAATATTTCTCTCTAATCATATTACACATCATACAAATAACTACACTAGAAACTATAGTTCAGTAAGCACTTATACAAAACTATAAGTGTTTACGTTAACTATAAATCTAACCCTAAAATGCCGGTCAAACATGTCAACAGCATGAATACATATAATAAATTACCTCTTGTTCTTTATCTGAGTCATCACTATCAGTTGAATCATCTGAATCAGCTTCAAAAGCTTCAGCATTTGTCAGACATAATGCCGACTAAAATATAATTAACGTTTAAACAGCAGCAATAAATGCTTTATGCTCAGTTACATATCAACAGTTCAAAGAGTTCAGTTACATATCAAGTGTCAAATAATTTTGCACATCTAAAGTTAGCAATCCATTTTGAATTTATGAAATTCCATTTTATGCAAAACAAAATGTAATGTTTCTCAAGAAGCAGTGTTCATCTTTTCAAATCAAGCACACAAGCTTTACTCCCATAAAAAAATCCACAACTTACAAATCTGTAGAGCGCATTGTCAGCATCGCAAAACACATTAATCTCAGCAGTCTCAGCCAAAATGCCTCTGGTCAAGGAGTTTCGACTTTTCAACCCAACAGGTTGAAGGTGGCCATGTTCCAACAGACTGTCACCAACTCGAGTTCCTTCTGACCGACAGGCAACAAAACTCCAAGAAAGTAACCAGTCTACAACTTGTGAACCTGAAATTATGGATTTATGTTTTATAGTTATAAATATTTGAAAACCAACACATTTTTGAACACTTTGTATTGCTCAAAATGAGCACATATTACTACCCTTTGAATGCACACTAGAGTCAACAAATCCAGTTAAAAAACAGCTCAGAGACTTGAGAAGATGTTAAGTTTTTACATCAATGGTGTTATACTTCACAAAATAAAAAGTCGCACCAAAAATCTTATCAATTGAATGTAAATAAAATAAAGTCGCTTAGCTTAAATTCATTTAATTCCAAGTGTACCTGTAAAGCAATGTCTGTAAACTTTGTTGTCTTGGACTTTGTGAGTATACAAAGAGATTCCTGCATCTTTGTCTTGCATGGCATCAACAAGTTCTCTTAAATATTCATGTGATAAAACTGAACTTAAAAACAGATTTGCAAACACACAACAAGTTTCTCTTAACTGACTTACGCTAAACTAGGTAAATTTACAGAAACTTTGGGTTCGATTGTGTCAATCCTTTCAATGCTTTGAGTTTTTTCCTCTTTCTGGAATACAGAAAAAAAAACTTGTTAAAAATACTTCAAAGTCGCATACATACCATTATAACATTGGCCTTACTGTAGGCTAGCAAAGTTACATTGTTCATTCAAAAAATAATCAAATCTTTGAGCTTTATGGTTGTTGGGTTAGATCATTTTTCATTTACAAACATGGTAATGTATAAACTTAATCAAAATTGTGATTGATTTGAAAATTAAAAGAAAGCCATTTTAAACGTACTACGTATCTCAGTATAAGAGAAGTGTTACATGTTTGTAGATGTAGATTGTCCAGGTTGGTATAGTCCTGAGAAGGACTGTTTTTGTTGTTGTTGACTGACATTTCGACAACCTTAGCAGTAGTCACCTTCAGAGTCAAAAATAAAGTTGAATACTGAAGATGACTGCTAAGGTTCAAACCATCATTGAAGTGTATATCATACAACAAAGATAAATACAAGCAAATTAAAATATACTGTTTAACAAGTATATTTTAAAGGCAAGACAATATTTAAAATAAGCAGTGATATAGTTGTATGAATTGTATGTACCCTTTCTTTTGATTCAATGTCACGTATAGCAGAAGCAATACTAGCAGACCATTGCTTTAATTCTCCATCATTTTCAGCTTGCAATAAATACTCACGGCCATTACTACTGATCAGTTGAAATACAAACTTAATTGAAAATAAAATATATATTATCAAACTACATATGTAGTGTGACAAGAAAATATGCTATCCATGAACTGTAAACAAACCAGTTTCTTGGTGTAATCTGGACACGGGGATACTAAAGATGAGCCACGAAGTTGAACCTCACCAGCTGATAACTTATCCTGAAAAAAATAGGAGAATGTTATTATTTTATATACATAAATTTAATGTTATTATCATTTCCTAATTTACATTCATCTAACCTCTTTCTTTTTGTAATAACACAAAGCATCTTCAAATAAAATGAACCATCTTACTTTCCAGTTGCGTCTTACATATCCCTATGGAAGAAAAAACCAAAAAAAGCATGAAGAACATTCTGTAGACCTTATCTTTGTCTGGTCAAACATCATCTTATAAATCTTGATAATACATAGCCATCAAGGCGGAAATGTTACAATTTAATGTTTTGTTGTAAAGACGTGTACATAAAAATTTGGACTTCATGGTATTGTTAGGATTGTTAACTACACATAAAATATTTAGTTTTTCAAAACTACATTATTTCCACAAAAATTGAATCGCAACAATTTTATTGAGGACAATAAAGTTCAATCCATTGCAAAGTATTTCTATAAGCATTTATTAACAAACGCAACAGTGATTGTGCTGGTGATAGTTCACCTTTTTAACCAAGAATCCTTCCTTTAGTTTCCTACGGTCCATGACTTTTCATGTTATTTTCACTCATAATAAACATTAATCAAATGAACACGGTATATATACTGTGTTGTAAGCTAACAAAAGACTTCACCATTAACCGCGATATTAACTACCTCAATTATTTTGCTTCCGCCTATGACTCTAAAAATAGCTTGTTTACATCGTTCAACTTGTGCAAAGTGTCACGAATTATTCAGCCAGAAGGAAGGGGATGTAGCTTATACACCATATTATGGGAAAAGTGTTTTAATAAGGCATTTAATGTAAACGACAACTTTTTTTAATTTTTCAATCCATTTCAAAAAAGTTGTCGTTTACGATAAACGTCTTACTTCAATCGTGCTGCTACGAAATTATGAAAAGCTATTTTGATGTTGATCAAGTGGACACAAAAACCATGACCAGCCGACAATTTAAAGAAATATATTATAAGCAAATTCCGAAAAAGCGAGACATTATTCAGAATTAATCCTCAGGCAGAAGTGGACACGTTGACAGTAATGATGTTGAAGTATGTAAATCAGTCTAAGTCAACAACTCCATATAATTGATATAATGACCCATTGAATGGACCGTCAGTGAATACAGTCCTATAAAAGCGATAAAAGAACATGAACAATGAAATATTGCATGCCTTTATTGTTTTCTCTCTATATTGCCATTTTCGATGTTAGTTATGTACGAAAGGTTACTGCTTTTTGTTCTAAATTACCTTGATACACAGAACATATCAACGTTATGACAATGGAATCATGTCATTGTAATTGCACAATCAAATATACAAAAAGAATTCTTGTGACAGGAGGAGCAGGTTTTATGTAAGACAAACTTCTGATTTTTTTGTTTTACTCTTTATTGATTCTTTCATGGGAAATATTAATCTTTCCTGGTTAACTCTCAGAGTAAAATACGATAAGCCGGGCGTTATATCGTTCCAGATTTCAAGTTGAAATACTTCTATTACCTCAAATATAACTGTTTGAATTTGAGATATTTATGTGAAATTTCCTACGATTTATAATGGGGAAAAATAAGACGAATTTACTCATTTTAAGAATTCCATTTATCCTTAGTGCATCTCATGTAGTCATAATGTTGGTTGAAAGATATCCCGATTATTTTATATTGAACTTAGATAAGGTAAATGGAAAATCCTAACTTGCTCATTTTTAAAAAATAAATAGTGGTTTCTTTTTTATTGCTCTCAAGTTCCCACAAATTTGATTTATTCAGCTTGATCATTGTGCTTCATTGGAAAACCTAAGAAGAATTGAAGGAAAATCTAATTACAAATTTATTGAGGTACTATTGCCTGGCAATTTTTCTACTATTCCTGCCTACTTGTGAAAGTAAGAATTGCTTATGTTTTTGCAGGGAGATATTTGTGAAGCAACATACATGAAGTATTTATTTCAATCTGAAAAAATTGATGTAGTAATGCACTTTGCTGCACAATCTCATGTAGGTAATGTATATTGGCATTATGGTGTTTTAATACTGGCATTAATGATAGGTAAAATACATTAGCAATTTGCGATCAATTAACCAAGTGCTATTCATAATCTTTTGAATGAATATTATTGCCCAGCAAAGAATTTGGAAAACAGCCATAATAAATAATAACATGATTGTTTAAATAAGCAATTAATTCATTGCCACGTATTTCTGATTTCTGATATAATTTTGCTGAAACTGGAAATGATCAAAAAGTTTGCTGTAAATTGATTGCCAAAGTTCCATTTTTATTTTATTTTTTGATTAATGAAGTTGAAATTCTCATGTAGATAAGTCATTTTGGAGTTCCCTTGAGTTCACTAAAACAAATGTTTATGGTACTCATGTGTTAATAAATGCAGCATTTGAGGCAAATGTTCAGTGCTTTATTCATGTTAGTACTGATGAAGTTTATGGTGGAAAATCTGATGCTGTAAGTCCTCTGATTTTTTAATTATTGTTTTGTGTATATTATTTGCTTATTTGAAATGTTTCATCAATGTTTTACGTATTAGATACTGGATGAATCTTCACCATTTCGTCCGTGTAATCCTTACTCAGCATCCAAAGCAGCTGCTGAGTGTATAGTTATGTCATACTGGGAAAGTTTTAAGGTTTGAAATGCTCTCTATACATTGTGAAAAACCAAATGACTCAACTTTTAACACAAAGAGATGTTTTAGAATTATATAAACGTAAAAGCTAATAGACAAAATCTAGATAAGTTTTGCTGATTTGCTGATGTTTGTTTGATTTAAGTAACAGCAACCCATTGAACTAAAATATATCTGGAATGCTACCTGTAATAGAAAAGTCTAATAAATTCTTGAAGCCAAATTTTACACCCAGACACGCGTGTGTAGTCAATCAATTTTCAAAATATCGAAACACTACACATGTGTGTCTGGATGTAATCTTGCGTTTCTTGGTGTAAAATTTGGCTTCAATTATTGGCTTGAGGTAGCGTTCCTTGTATTTTAGTTCAATGCAGCAACCTAATACTATCACTTTTACTTACATGAAGTTATAGATGCACTTTTCCAAGTTGATGAAGTATGTTCTTTGCAGGTCCTTAGTTTTTATACATTTTATTTTCATATATGTACAGAGTAATCAGCAAACTTCACCTGCCAAAACATACATGCATCTTTTCAAATAAGGAAACATTGGTTACTCAATAACAAGGATGCTTTCTTGAGATTGAAGTCTTACATATAGACATTATAGAATTAGAAAAAATATAGAAAATACAGACAATTTGAGAGTGGATTGTGCATGATGTAGATAAATGTTGAAGCATTTGATTTACATAGTTTCCTGTCATTGTTACTCGGAGTAATAATGTTTATGGCCCACATGCACATCCTGAAAAGGTTTGTTTGTTATTATTCACTAATTTTCCAGCTGATTTTTCAAGTTTTGATTTTGCAAAGAATGTCAATGCATTTGCATATTTTATATTTAGGTTGTCCCAAAATTTATTTCCTTGTTGCAAAGAAATCGAAAATGGTGATTTTTTCATATTGTATCAAGTTTAGTTGTGCTTGGGGGGCAAAACACCCACCCACAGAATGTCACTGATATCTTTTATGCACTTTTTGATGTAATTGACATTTTCATGCTGAATATAAAACAGCCTTTAAATGGGAAACATTTGAGGGGAAACTGCTCCGTTTTGTCAGCTCCACTATGGTCATGTAATGTGGCAATTTGAAGTTTATAAGTATATTTTTGTATTTTCCGTACTCAGCGTCAATATTAAACTGAAATTTAAATTTCTTTTTCATATTATAGCTGTGTTCATGGTAAAGGAGAGCAATCAAGGTATGCTAGACGTCTAGCATTACAATATATCTATTTTTAGAATACAGTTTTGTTTCTTAAATGAAAGCTGCATGCGCACAGTTTCTAAGAAAAACATTTTTTCCGTGACTGATGACGTCAGGTGTATGTATAATGCTGTCAATTTTGTAGAAGTTTTCTTTACGTAACTGATGCTGCTGAAGCGTTTATTTCTATTTTACATAATGGTTTTGCAGGTCAGATGCAATAGATGTTTTTCCTAGTTAATTTCATAGAAATGCATTGTTTCAATTATCACACTTTTTGATTTTTTCAGGCGAAACCTATAACATTGGGTCCAACTTTGAAATCTCTGTCTTAGATTTAGCAAAGGACCTCGTTAGAAGGGTATAAACGGCTATGTCCAATTACTTGTAGTAACAGACATTACGTAGCATCTTTGTCAACCACCAATGTTAACATTTCAAGAACAGAGCGATTTTTATTTAGTATTCAATATTTGAATTTTGAAGGATTGTACATACTTTGTTTCCTCTAATAATCAATTTTGAAAATTAATATCAAGCGCGTGTAAACATGGAATTGCCCAAATGTTTATTTTCTGTCTAACGTTCTACATATGTTATTAATGTATAATTTGTGTAGATCAAAAAAGTCATCACTGACGAAGAAATTAATCAACACATTGAATATGTTGACGATAGGTAGACAAATAGACGTTATGTTATCTGTCATAAAACATAGTCCGAAAAAGGACATCTTGTGATGATGGTTTTGAAATAAAACCGAAATATTACACTTTTAGTTATCTTGTTTTAATAACTTTAATTTAAGTTTACAAGATGTCCTTTTTCGGATTGTTTTATTTTATATCTTATGAAATTGTCGTTTGTTCAAGGATTATTTTCAATGAAACCGTAATTAACACGTTAACAAATCTAGAAACATCATTAAAGTTTTCTGTGGAAAAAATAAATTAAATTGGTAATAAATTAGTAACAATATGTAGTTTTCACGCGTTCTGAATTTTCTATTGTGTAGACCTTTTAACGACCGTCATTATCCCATGGATTCTTCTAAAGTGGAAGCACTTGGATGGAAACCAGTAGTTCGTTGGCATGATGGAATAGAAAAAACAAGTACATTCTTAAGAAATAAAAGATGTTTACTATGTTTGGAAAGGCTTATGCAAACTAAGGAGACCTTTGGGAGAACTCGAGAGCAGATCAGTGCAGCCCGTGATCGAAGGTCGAAGGTTGCACATGCTCGAGAGTTGTCATAAATGTTAAGTTTGATTTGACCTCAGCAAAATTTTAGTGAACTAAAATTTTTAAATGCTTTTTTAGTTGAATGGTATTCTAATCATTTCCACAATTGGCCAGACGCTGAGCGTTCGTTAACTCCCTTTCCTATCGGTAGTAACACCATGTATTACCATAAAGATGATGGTACCGTTATTAAAGTTTCCAGGATTCCAAAATGCATTCCCACCAAAGAATCCTGCTGATCATATGCATGATTTTATCATTTTTGTACCAAATTAATATATTTTAAAGAGTAATAGCTAACCTTAGCATAAATTATTTTTGCATGAACTGTAATGCAAGTCTTTTGTTTATGTAAGATTTCAGAAAACTAAATAGGTATTTAAAATACATCATTCACAAAATAGTTTGCTGTCTTTAACTACATCAGAGATTCTTCTAAATATGTGCTAATCACTAATCAGTTCACTCGTAGTTCAAACATAAGAAATTTTCTAAATCTTCGAAGTCCTTTTAAACAGCAATAACGCCCAAGAACTCACAAGAACCCGTTATGTTAGATCAAAAATGGAAGTTATGTTTAAATTTTGAACTGACTGTATCATGTCAAACACTTAATTCTACTGTTAATGTTGTTACTGTTGAAACTACAATGTAATTATTTCTTACTGTTCATTCATTGTATTTCTATTCGTTTCAAGTACGAAGAATTGATTTTGGATGTAATTGTGTGTGTTTGCTAGAACCATGCATTGATGCGATTCAGGGAAATGAAAATTGATAAAAAATTGACTTCCGCAGATAAGCTGGTGCTGTGAAAATTAAACAAAACTATTTTAAAAAAGTTTACATTAAATATTGCAGCATATTAATTTCCCAAAAGTTTCTTGTCATAGCTTTTAACTTTAATGTATGTACAAAAGATGGACAGCATCAAAAACTCAATAAGTTCAAACGACACATTTTACAAAGTTTCTCAACATGATTTACAGTATTCACGATGAAGTTGGTGTCTGGAGTTTAGTCGTTTCATAAAAAAATTCTCCTCGTCATGACCTAAGGTGCTTACTTGTATAAAAATATATTCAATAATACAAAAGTGCGTCGGATTCGCATTAAAGACCATCAGGCGAATCGATATCAATCGAGATTCGTGACGTTATTGTATTGTTTTTTTCATAAAGTTTTTGTTCATTTAACACTTAGTTTGGATATCGTTGTATTCACATGATATTAAAAGTATAGTAATAAAATATTCTCAATGAGAAAGACAGAAGCGGTAGATTTTCCAGGGGGGGGGACGAAATCATTATGAACATTAATGTCTAACTTAATGACATGATATGAATTTCCAATATAATTAGAAAAGGTAAATTATTGAGTTTTTGACGCTGTATGAAATATATTTCCTGGCTCGTGATGCTAAAATATAGAGGCATACATACGAATTATATAGAGTATCAATAAAATTGTTAAATAGCTTTTATGCAATCTCATTTATTTTACAACGTAGCAGACGGTTTACTTCACAACCACATTACTCAACAAAGAAACTCGCGAGCTTCCATACAGAATACTCGTACAAAGTTTTTGTTTAAAACATGCATTTATGTTGTTTTGAAATATGTTTTTCTTTCTTATAAAATATTCGCTTACTCCTTCTTTATCTTTTTTGATGGTTCGCTAGATCTACATGGAAATAAACGATGATAAATGTGTTAGCAATCTGTCGGATTTATGATTCCTTGGATATTCAAAACACATTACGACAAGTGCTCTCTTTTTTCCTTCAGATATTACAAAGTTACCATAAGAAAAGAATAACTTTGCCTTTGAAAGAAGGTTCGTTTGAAGTGAAATTTCGCACCCATGTCGACAGAAGAATCATGTTTACCTTTCTGTATTATGTCTCTTAAGTCCAGTGCCTTTTAAGTCTTTGGCGTCTATATAAAGTAAACACGAATCAATTGTAGCATGACCTAACAAAGGACCGCAGACCCGTTTTCTAGGGTGAGTCACTTCAACTTCAATGCCTCTTGTCTGTCTTTACCCATACAGAAAATGACATGTTTGCAAGTAAATATAGTAATGTTTTTTCAAACCTTGTAACCATCTCACTTGCGTTGCTGGACCGTAACTGCAAAAGTAAAATGACAAAAGAAATAACTTGTTTATCCAGTGGACAATCCATGAAACTTCATGATTAGAGTTGCATTTTACTTTGCAGGTAAACAAACAACAACTTACCCTTTATCGTTCTTCGCAGCTATACGAAATATGATAGCCGGTTTGGTTGAATAGTCGATGTGAGCATTCTTCAAGGTATCTGCACTAACAGTACACGAAGGTTTTGAACCACAGTACACACGAACAAACGCCAGTTGTACTGGCGAAGGACCAATTCCAGTGACCTCTTTAGTATCACTGGATTGACTATGGACAGCGAGGTACACTGAATACTCGTTGACATTACCAGCTACATTGGTCGGAGCCTCCCAAGAAAGATGCGCTCCTTCGGAATTCTGTTGTGGATATTGAACATGTTTAGCTCATTACAAGCTCATAAAATAATTATAAAAATAACGTGAAAACTTACCTTGCTAATCTTAATTGCAGATGGGGCCCCGGGAAATCCTAAAAACACAAAATGTGCAAAAATTAAGAAAAAACCTCCACGAAAACAGGATAAAACCTACGTATGTGTCTATCTAGCACTACAGGTTTCTTGTTTGTTTACTGTAGGTAGTGTACAAAATTACATCACAGTAAGACTAAATTGGAATAAACACCTGGCAAACACGTTTTAAAAGCAGAAATATCGCTGAATGCTCCACGACCACAAGAATTTAAACCAGCAACACGAAATTTGTACGCAGTACCAGGAAGAAGTTCATACTTCACTCCTGACGGGGTTTGATTTTCATTCTATAGAAAAAACATAAAAATTGTTCAATGGCGCGGTAATACAGCAAGAGTACATGTTAGTATTTCATTCAGAATCTTACCGTTATTCTCTGCATATCACCACTACGTCTTACGTAATAATGAGAAACTGTGGTCGATGTTCCTTTGACAACACCGACATCGTGCCATTGCGTGCCACTGGTCTTGTTTCCATGGACACCGTTTGTATGACTTTGCAGGGCCTAGAATAATTTTATTTGTGTATACTTAGAACAGTAATGTGAAGAAGACAACGCGTTCAAATACCGTTAGAGACTTAGAGTTACTTTCTGTGGTTGAACATATGCATATTGAGTACCGAAAATGACGACGTCAACTCACCGTCTTTACAGTAGATTTCACCTTGTTAGCATTGTTTGCCGTCGAAGCCGGGGGGGCCAAGTCTCTGGTAATTGATGACGTAGTTCCTGTTGTAGACTGTTGAGATGTACAACCACCAAGTGAAACAGGTTGTGAAACAACTGCTGCTGGTGTTGTAACTTTAGTATTGGTTGCAAGCGTTGCAATCCTGCGCAAATCTGAACTTGTTGACACTAAGTTTGGTTTGTTAGTCGAGGTGATTGTGTTTTGTGTCAATGAATTATCAACAGATGACATATTTACAGCATTTGTAATGGGTGTCGTTGAGTCTGGAGTATTCAACTTTTTCTCAGAATTTTCCGTAGTTTTTGAAAGGCAACCACTAGTACTTGTTGATGATACTACTGGCGTGACTGCCATTGTGATAGACATCTTGCTAGCATCCACATTTTCAGAAACGTTTCCACATTGTTGCTTTTTATCAAGCGACGGACCTGGTTCACTTGACGTAGTTGAAGGCAAATCTTTTGTATTCGCTACGACGTCATCGAGCTTGGTCATTTGCGAGGAAGTCAAAGTATTTGTTGTCGTTACAGTAGGTGTTGTGGACGTTGATATACTTGCTTGTATCAACAATTTGGTAACATCGGTACTCGTGGTCAATGAATTAGCGGCAGCCGCATCAACGATAGAACCAGCAGGAGTATTTGTGGTAGATGAAACATTACCAGTAGCAATCACAGCAGTGGTAGAAGTGATTGCAGGAGCAGGCGCAATATTAGAAGTTGTGTCAGCGGATGGTACAGAAACAGTCGATGAGATCGAACTATCAGCAATTGTTTTCGTAGTTTGCTCAACCTTCCGTTTTGTTATGTCTACTGTTTTAGTTTGAGTTCTATTGGATGTTGTTGTAGTCGTTGCGAGGGCAGACTGACTTGAAGTTACCATTTTTATAATAACCTGTCCGTTACCCTGCCTTTGGACCAATTTTATTCCACCAGATGATGACGCATCCGAACTTTGATTCGCCATAGATACAATTTTCAAAGCAGTGCCTTGTTGTGATAACTGAATAATTTGATTAAGCTCAGCAGCAGTATAGGTTTTCTGTCCTTGTGCTAATGTCACTGTCTGTGTCGTTGTGAATGTAACTTTTCCCCCCTCTCCTTTATTTGTACTCGGTGACATTACCATAACAATCTGTTGTGGTTTTGAAGCACCTCTTGAAACGGTGTTTGCTGGAGTTGTGTTAATGCAAGATTTTGATTGAGTATTTTGAACACGAACTAACGATACACCTGGCGTGGAATTAACATTTCCCGTACCTCGCACAATCTTAACTTGCTGTTGAAGTGGTGTGGGTTTTTGAACAGAAGCCGGAGACTTGGTGTTCGCATCACCGTCATTTTGCACAAGAGGTGTACCAGCGGAAATAGGAGATTTTGAAATAGATTGTGGCTTTGGAGGCATGCTTACGGACATTTTTGCTGGCGTTGTTGTGGGCTTTGTACTCGAAAGCTTCATGCTTGAGTTGATCGATGAACTAGTGCTTGGTACTTCGTACTTTTGAACTTGAAGTACATATGCATCAGCTCAAAAAAAAACAAACAAATAAATTAGACGTGTTTAATGTTAAATGTTCTTACTCATGTTTCCAATACAAAGTCTTCAATTGATCATTCAAAAACTAATGTGCTAATAAGCGTAAGAGTTGCAAATAAGTTTTGATGATCATATTGACCACCTGAATATGTTTCGAATCAATCACGTACGCACATTAACACATATACACTAAAAATACCTGTAGGAACTCGACCCCAGCAAACCTCTAAAGTATTAGTACTGGCGCGAACTAATTGAACTCTGGTTGGAGCGGAAGGTTTATCTGTTTCTAAAAACCACATATCTTTACAGCAGATCTAGGAATGATACATAAAGTTAAACTAGTATTCATAAAAAAAGAGTCAGGATGGTGGTTTTGTAGCAGTTCCACAGTTAATTTGGTTAATAATGCTAGTAGTGAATGACAATCTTATATGAAGTAGCACATAAGGAACATAAAATCATACGTACTTACATAGCAAATTTCAAACAAACCCAATGTGAATAACATGTAAAAGAGATGTTCAATGACACCGTAAAAACCTTACCTGGTTGTTCCAGGCTTTTCGGTAGCCATCTCTTCCACTCCATAAATACAAACGACTTCCAATCTAAATTTTACAAGTCAATGCAAAAACAATTAATTCTGAATATTTATATATCAAGCAGTAAGGGATTCTCAGTCAATTATAATATAAAATTGAGCTTCAACAAAAAGCAACTATGTCCCAACACAAAAATAACTTGTTTTTGCCATCTCAAGCAAACATCAACTTTCAAATGAAGTTCATTTAAAATGATATTCCTAAATTCAAAGCAAAATAATAGTCATGACAAATCATGACAAATCATTGCAATCAGACATAACAGTTTCAAAGCTAGACCCAAAATTTGGTACATAATGATATACAGACATACCCCAACAGCACAATGTCCAGCCCTAGGCTTTGGATATGTTTCATCACTTTCTTCAACAGGAGCATTCTCCCATGTCATGTTATCTATAAAATTGGAAAAAAAACAATTGCCTGATTTCATGTATAAATGCTTGACCAGCTCAATCCTCTCTACAGACAGTTAGTATTTACCAATTATGAAAGCAAACCATAAATATTTAGAACTTTAAGTGCAAGCCAGCTTTTCTTGATAGCATCTTCAATTACTGGTTAAAATAATTACATACCTAAGTTCAAACAAGCTAGAGTGTTGGTACATTTCCACTCTTTTTCTCCTGGAGTAACTTTGACGTCAGCATTGGAAGAAAGAGGAACCCAACCACCAAATACCAACATTCTATACATATCATGTGTGTCAGAACAAACAAAAAAGATAACATCATGTACTAGTTATGAACTACCTTCTTCCAATGACTGTAGCTGAATGAAGACTTCTTGGCAAAGGTATGGTACCCATGACTTTTGGCTTTGTCCAAACCATGGTTTCTAAAATCAATTACCACACAACATTATGACCATGACAAGTTTCAATTGGATAATTTGTAATTTTGTCAAAATTCATAATTTTGATTAACACAACACAACACTTTGCATGGTAGCTTAGCTATCAACAATGGTGTATATCATGCTACATAAGACTGAATTGTTTCTCACAATTAGTAAATTAAAAAAAAAACACAATAAAACTACAAAATGATAAAGTTTTAAGCAGCCATAAAGTGTTTTATGTATATGATCATTAATCATAACATAACATGACTACATGGTCAGTTTATATTAAAATGCCAGTTATGTACTAAGCAAGGAACTAATTTTCTTCATACCAATATCTAGTTGATACAAATCTCCAAGACGACATCCGCTCATTCCACCAAAAACAATAAGCTGATCTCTGCCATCAAATTTTGTGAATGTAACACAAGTGTGAGATTCTCTTGGAGAAGGAATACAGCCCATCTGAGTAGGAGCTTCCCATTGTAGACTGTTGGTATTTTTTAGATCAAGAACAAAAAGATCGTTCAAGTACCTGGATGAAGAGAGTATGTTAACATTAATGATGACATATAAGTTTAATAAATGCTTATAATTTCACACAAGATGGTTACCTTGGTATATTACTCTTGGGATCATCACTATCATTTGCCAAACCACCAAATAAAAAAACTTTATGACCAACTAAAGTAAAACTATGACCCAATCTTGCACATGGCACTAATCCACCTTTTGCTGGTTTGGGTTTAAGATTCTTCCATTCCCAACGAGTCGCTTGAAGTTCATAAAGCTAAAGAGACAAAATCAAAAATATGAAATAATGTAAAAACGTCTTAAACCCATGCACATTATACAATACATCTTGTTTTTTAGACAAAAACATGGAAGTGTAGATTAGAAAATAATAATTGCTACATTATAGAAATAAATTTTTTAAATGAAGTATTCCCCACAAAAGACTGCTGACCAGTGATGGATATAAGGGGTCACATTGGATTACATTTAATGGTAATCATGTATATTAATTTATTCAAATTTAGTGGGCAAAAAATTTAAATAAATTTACATAATGAATAAAAGGTAATGTAAATAGCAGCAATTGTAAGAGTCAAATTTTAAACTAAAATAAAATACAACACGCAGAGAAACACCAAATAATTTAAATGTTCGTCAAAGATATTACACAAGAAGCTAAGCTGAGCAGAAGTATTTATAGTGAAAAAATAATAAATACAATCAGCAACATTTACTCATGAAATCTCAAAATTGTAAATAGATAAAAAATTACGAAAAAAGTTCAAATTAATTGGATAAAAATAAAAAACACAAGCACATAATCACTATCACAAGAAGAATTTAACGAATTTTTTTTTTAAATACGACGTTTCTTTCAGAGTAAACAAGCATTTTCCTTGATTTTTAAATACAACACGAAGGTCAAGACACTACATTACGGCCCCCACACGACTGCCATGTTGTTTTGACAATCATTAGCAAAATGAAACAATTTGAGTCCAGTGATTCTAGGAAATAACACAGTTTACAAAAATAAGTATCCTTATATAAATTTACCTCGTTCGAATATTTGCCATATTCCATCATTCCACCAAAAATGAAGAGTTTCGTTCCATCGCAGACAAAACCATATGCAGCACATCCTGGAGGAATATCACCACGAATAGCGGGAACAAACCACTGATTCGAGGCTAAATAGAGGCCTATGTCAACTTTTTGCAAAGCAGTGATGTTTAGTCATTTATAAAATAACATAGCCATGCATATCTATAATCGGCGGGAATCTACTTGGACATTCGAACATATTCACCTGTATTGTATACATGAAGTTCGTCAACAATGCCTTCGTTTCCACCACCAAAAACCACAATAAGCTCTCGTATTGCAACGGCACGATGACCATGTCTTGGACGAGGTTGCGGGCCTGCAGAAGTTGGTATAAGTTTCCATTTCATGGCCGAAACGGCCGCCATGTTTTCTTGCTACCCAGTTACTTTTAATTTCGCTTCTTTGGTCAGCTGACATGTCACGTGCCAATAATGACACAGAGTACCCAAAACAAGAAAACTTTAAAATTTATGAATTGATTACTACTGTGAGATTCCTTGAAAAAAAAATAACCAACATTCCTTACATAAAAGCTTTTTAATAAAATTTCTATTAGATATGAAAACTCAGACGTCATAAGAATGAATCATTGTGCATTACTATTTATGCTATTTACTATGTCACAACGACTGTCTCTTTGTCAGCAGACTCAGCACTGAGCATTCAGAAATAAAAACTTGCGTTAAATTGTGCTCTTGACTTAATCTTAAAAGTCACTGCCAAATATTTTGAATGGTCAATATTCAATAACAAAGTTGGTCAAAGTCACATTTTAGTGCCAAGCTAAAATATACAAGAGTTTAACGTCATACACATGCGAATGCGATTGCATCAGATTCCGCTTCGTCATTGTTACATAAACAATGTTGATCTATAAATGTAAGCGCGAGTTATTGCTGTAAAATAACTTTGGCAAAACCAAAGTCAGTCTTTAATAAGAAGAAATAATATGAAACAGAAACATGTCGTGAATTGTCAATTTTCTTATTGGTATAAAAAGTTTAAAAATTCGACATTTCGAAGTATAGTTATACCTCTACAAAAGGAATTCATTGACTATCTGAATCAGGATGGCGTTGTTTTACCTGGCAGTGAAAGCGAAAATATACAACATGAAAGTGATTCAGAGTCTGATGAATGGTCATCTGGTGAAGACTGTGAAGCTGCTACAGCAATAGCACCAGAATTTCCTGAGCTAATTCAATCAATTGAAAATGCCATCAGAGAGCTTGGTGGTACAGTTTTTCCCAAACTTAACTGGAGTGCTCCCAGAGATGCTGCTTGGATAAATTTTGATGGCACATTAAAGTGTACTTGTTCATCTGATGTCTTTATTTTGTTAAAAAGTTCTGATAGAGTTAGCCATGACATTAATCATCCATTCAGAAAATGTGAAGATGGTGAAGATGAAAACTTCATTGAGTCAGATGGTTACACATTGATTTTAAGGAAATGGATAACCATTTCATCTTGCTCTGAATTTCGTTGTTTTGTTAAGAAAAACCAATTGATTGCCATATCACAAAGGGATACAGCTGCTTATTATCCTTATGTTGCCGACAACTATAATACAATTCATTCTGCAATTAAGAATTTCTTTGTGGAAAAGATAATGGGGAAGTTTCCGGATGATAGTTATATCTTTGACATCTATATAAATTCTAATGATGCTGTAAAATTGGTAGATTTTAATCCATTTGGTGAATTAACTGATCCTTTGCTCTTCACTTGGGATGAATTATCACAGATTAATGTTGGAGATCAAGCTGAACCTTATGAAACACTATTCAGATTTGTCACAAGCTCAAATGGCGTTCAACCTAGCCCCTTTCTTAGTAGTAGAGTGCCGAGAGAAACCTTAAATTTATCTTCTGATGATGATATCAACAAAATGGTTGATTTCCTTAAATCTACAGATCTTATTAATATTGGGGAAGACACTAATTAAGCAGTAGTTGATAATGAATGTCATTGAAAATTTTCCTTTACTATCGTAATGCTATATATGTTTTCCATGTTTCAGATGTGAGAGTATTGCAAAGAAAGTGGACTTGTAATTGTTATATTTTATTTATTTAATCCAAGATCTGTGTAAATATAGATTGCATACTATAATTCATAGGTGTATGGATTTTACATGCACATATATATCTAGTCATCTGCTGACATGTTGTCTACCTTCTTCAGCAATCTTAAGTTTTGCTGGAATTCTAGAATAGTATTTCATTGAATACTGTCGTCTTAATAAGTTGCTAGGGCTGCATTCAATAGTAAATAGTTGTTTCAAATATTTATTTTAGATTTTAGTGGTGAATTTACATCACTTGTTCAAAGCAAATACAGGAGAACTCTAATAAGGCTGATAAAAAAATTGTTGTCTGTAACTATTTTTTTGCTAGTGATGAAAGTAGAAAACTTTTTCAACTATCAAGGAAAGATGTGGAAAGAAAACAGGGAACCATCTCACTCATATGGATAACATATTCCATATTTTAGCCAATCAAAGCTCGAAATAATGTAACCAATAACAACGCTAGAATCTCATCAAAATCAGTCAAAGAAATAGGCCACCAAATGATACTACTACACACGTCAATCACAGTTCACAGCTAGATGTCCCAAGACTCGAAAGAGAAAGATAGGTTAAGGAATTTTTTATGTTTGAAAAAATTACTTCAAATGTCGATAATTTTGATGACAAAAGCCTAGTTCAATGTATAGTTACCAGTGATAGTTGCGTATTGTGTTACTAGTAAATCCTTTCGTCCGTTATTTTTTATATGCAAAATACGACGTTTGCATGTTTCGCAAAAGGACCTTGTTTGTCTAAGAACGGTAATTTTGCGTGGACCGGAAAATGGATTAATCATCATTTTCTCAAAAAAAATGCTTAGGTGGAGTATTACCAAAAAGCAAGAGATAAAGCTAAACCACTCTTAGTGCGTGAGTTCAAATTCCTAATCAATGTCAGGATGTTCATGGTCGGAATGATTTAATTTGCTTCATTATCCTTTTTTTTAAGGTTTCGGTTAAAAACGCTACCTCCATTCGAAAGGTTGATCGAAATGTAATTGCTCTTCAAAAAATTATAAGTTATGTCCTAAGTTATGTTATGTTGAAATCGTTGCTTGCTTGAAGCTCTAACAGCAAAACTTTATCTTCTCATAAAAAGGCATTTACTTATAGAATAATATGATAAACATATATATGTTTCGTTCATAATTTATTTATAAATGACTCGTGTAAGTTAACAAAGCATTACATGTCTGGTAATTTACTAACATAACTAAACAAGGAAGTTATAACATCTGGGAAAACATTATTAGGAACAAATTTGATTGTTTTGTAATCATTTCATATATCTTATACACATTCCCAGGAACTACATGTACAATTACTACCAGTAAAAGCAGGTATGTTTTTAGGTACTTTACGTTTGCCTTGCGAACATACGATATCAGTTGGAGGACATAAGGAAACACATGAATAACCATAAACACCATTGTTTACTTTACATCGACAGTAGCCATTACAATTTCCCATCACAAAATACTCTCCACTCTTGTATACTTTTCCCGATATTTTACAGAATTCTGAAAACAACCAGATCAAAATTTTTTACGATATTAGAATAATTTGAAAACTTAGATGCTTAAGAGAGGCAATATTTCTCCTTGCACACTTTACCTTGTTTTCTCTTCACACACTTTATTGAAGGGCACGTACAATTTGTACTCTTTGCAACTTTCTGTAATATTTCAACTTCTTCTTCATCCGCTTTGCATCTTGCTATCCTTGGTGGACATAGACTAACACAAGATATTCTCCCTCGTGGGCCGCATTTACAAGAACCATCACATGTTGAAGAAATGAATTGTTCGCCTTCTTTATATGCTTTCCCACCATCATAGCACAAATCTTCAAAGTAACAATCAAACCATCATTGAGCATTTTTGTTGTTATTTTGTTTCCTGATATAGCATCAGAAAATCTCTCATCATTAAAAAAATGTGCAAATTCCTACTCCACGAATGACTATGAAGTATGATCCATAAATATAGCTACTTCGTTTAAACTGACGTTTAATCACTGACGTTTACATTCGTTCTTACAATTGTATCAAAGAATTTTACACAAGATTTATAAATTTCCTGACGCTTTAGAAAAAGTATTTCATGTTTCTTTCTAAACATATGGAATTTTCAAATAGCAATAACACATACTTTGCTTGCAAACTGGAATTGGACAAAAACAAGAATTTCCTTGTGCATCAGGTGTAGCCATTTTTTTCCATTCAATGTTTTGATGCAAACAGTTCTTTTGCTTAACAACTTCACACATAGGCTCGCATCTAACTCCATCTGGTAAGCACTGGCATTTAACAGTGCAGTTTCTATCAGTAAACACAGACCCAACAGGATATATTTTTCCACTATTACTTCTGCAGTTTGGAGGCTGACCCGAGCCTATATTTCAAATAAACATATATATTCAGTTGATTCAATACACGGTTCCCAACATTCACTTTATTTCCCTTTTTGTGTTTTGCCAAAGACGTGAAGAAAAAGGCAGAAAAAAGTAAATAGGTAAAACAATGGTTGCAACAAATGCAATTTTGAACTTTACTACAAGAGCAGGTTGTGCTCACGTCCATCATTACCAGACTAGAATCTGCCATTGTGTCATAGCTCATGTGCACTAATTGTGAAATAAAAATGGGCTCCGTATTTCACACGCCTATTATGATGTATATATGTATGATGTCAAATGAGACTGAAATTGAAATAAATCCTATACGTGTGAAATGATTGACAATATGCAGGCAAAGAAAATGAAAGCAAGACAACAGGCAATAAAAAGCAATATGGAAAAGCAAATTCGGATTTTTTTTCACTGCTACAAATAAAACAAAATTATAGGCACACAACCCGGAAACATACCTAGAAGAAACCCGTCTTTGACACATTTGAAACGTTGACATGTACAGTTGCTATTAGCAACAGGAACAAAAGTCGAGATTTTTCTTTCATCTGCTGCGCAAACTCTGATCATCGGAGAACATAAACTGACACATGTAACAGAACCGTCTGGCTGACATTCACATTGGCTATTACAATCGTTAGAAATGAATTTTTCACCAGGTTTATAAGTCTTTTTACCATTACGACATTCATTCACCATGATCTGTGGTATGGGTTTGGATAACACTTAAAAAGTAACAACGAATACTTGTCATAAAACTAATTCAATCTCCACTTCACATTTTTGTAAACGCTCAGTAATTTTTGAAGATATCATAGCTACGGAGACGCTCAGTATCAGGCAGACATAGTTTTATTAAACGATCATACCTGGCTTACAAACCAATATTTGGCAAAAGCAAAAATTTCCTTGCGCATCAGGTAAACTGACATTTTTCCGTTCAATAATTTGATTCAAGCAATTCTGTTGATTAGTAATTCCACACATGGGCTCGCAGATAACACCATCTTTGAAGCAATGACATTTAACAGTGCAATTTCTATCAGTAAACACAGACCCGACAGGATAAATTTTTCCATTTTCACTTCTACATTTTGGAAGCTGAACCGAGACTATAAATTGCAAGTAAATGAATATTTATTGATTGATTTCATTTTGTTTGTGCATGATTTTACCAAGCACCTCGATAAGGTATTTTATTTTATTTTATGGTTTATTGAAAAAATTGAAAAAATAGTTTAATATTATACATCTAATATTAGCTATTCTTTGAATTCTACACTTGCCTGTTTTCGATGTCAATTGCAGAATGACGATGGTAATGAACAGTAAAATGCGGTTGAAAGCCATCATAGAATAGTCTAAACAAAATGTCGAGGAAAAGTTAACTAAACACTCTATTACATTTATTTCTATACAAATACAATAGCCCTATAGAGAAATAGCCCTATAGAGAAATTTTAATCGATTTAAAATGTGTTTGCGTGAATTTATATATACTTGGGCCTTTGGGGGGTTTTCCGGTATAGATTATCAAATTACCCTCCATCCATAATGCCATTGATTATTCTTAATTTTTCTGTCCCACCTTGTTTAATTAATCCTGTTTATTCAAGACAAATAAACTCTTTAAATGATCAACATTTTCCGTTAATCGAGATAAGTTGCCATGCTTAAACATTAATTTGGCAAGAAAATATTTCCGAAATGTGCGACAGAACGGTTGTTGCAGAGAGCTTTGTCGAGGATATTGCTATAGAGACAGTCAAAGTTCAGAAAATATGAAGGATATTTAAATTCAAACACTTTTACTTAATGAATAAATGTTGTCGATTTATCATAAATGGTTCTGCACAACATATAATTTAAGCAATAATTTATCTCCCTTTACTTACTTCTTTGAATGAGAACTTCCTAGTTCCTTGATGATTGCACGTTTCAGAGTTCTGCTGCCTGTATGAAAATCTTCAGGGTGAATTTGATTTAAATATACTTAGTTGGGATGATTTATCCGCATGGGGTTTTCCTCAATTATAAGTGTGATGACGTGCGTGCACATTTTGCACTGAGACATTTTTTTAATATCTTCAGCAAATGGGAGTTGCTTGGCTGGATCCTTTTACGGAAATGTCTTAAGCCCTGCCTATTTTGACGTTTATCGGTTTGAAAATATTTGACTACACCCCCCAAACAGAATCATTAACCAATTTGACGAAGGCGAAATTCATATCTTCCATCTGATTATGATTTTTGCATTCTGAATGATTGGAAACATGTGTTTTGGTATTACGGGGCATAATGCCGCCGCACATCTTGAATTTGAAAGTATAAAAACGTGCTGCCACAACAGCCATAAAATTTCATTTGAAGCAGTCATTGTTGCTATGAAAGGTTTTGTAAATTTCTATTACGTTATGTATTTGAAACGTTTCATGCTTTTAATGTTTTAGTTGCGTAAAATACTCAACATTTGGGGGAGAAGGGTGTATTCATATATTCATATATTAAAACAGGCATATATGATCATTTGCCTCACCATTCACTAATTAATGAGTTTTCTACGTCATTGTATGTTTTCATCACGAAATCAAATTGATCGCAGTTATCAACATAAATAAATGGAATGAACCAGAGGTATTTTTACGCGATAACGGACGCATCCTATATCCTTTTGTCTACATTACAGGGATTTTTTGTGATTTACCTTGTATTTTTGTTAACAATTTTGTATCGGTAGATAGTATCCTATTACTTTAGTAATTATCGAGCGCAAACTATTAGATTATTGTGGAACAAACGCGTTCAAATTACACAATATAGTATGTGGACTTTAGTGATCTTTCTTTTTCCAAGCTGGCACATTAGTTATGTCAGACAATGGCATGGAAAAATATGAGGAAAAAATGAATTAATTAAAGAAAGTGTTTTCCGATTGTTGAGCACGTGACGTATGCATGGGTCGGAATGAAAAAAAATAAAAAATTTAAAATAAGTATATAATGTTATGGAAATAGGATAGACGCATGTATTTGGCCTTTCTTGAGTAGGTTTCTCACAATAACATAACATCATTTCTTTCGAGATAGTACGAAGAATTTAATTAATAAAAATGCCATTGTATGTTTATATCACAGTAAGGCTTGCGTCAGAATGAGATCATGTGGCTATTTCACTTTTTGTCGTAGGTGCAGAGTATGATTTCACAATTCATTGCTCACTAGCTACAATTTGCGTAGTCAATATAATACCTTCTCATCAAAAAATCATTTTAATCTACCATTTCCTGTGGTCTAGTCTATACTCTCATGGCAATATATTTTTATTTAAATAGAACAATCTGGAATCAAAGATATATTTTTCTTTGTTCAAAATTTAAGCAATTTACTAAGTAAATCCAATTCTCTCTGAACGCGAGGTTCACTCGACTCGTTTTCCTCGTCGTATTGATTTTCAATTGAATCTTCAGAGTGTAATTCTCTTCTCTCAAGTTCATTTGATATGTTTTCCTCGTCAATTGATCTTCGAGCTTTTCAGCAGATTTAGCAAATTTTTCACAACGCTCCATACAGGTATTATCAATTTTGCCACAAACAATTGCTTGTTTTTCGCTGAGTTCAACGGGGTTTTCACAGCCCTGTTTGCATCCTACAAAGCACTGGTCATACAGAACGGTACTTGAACTCAGAGCCCCAAATTGACAGACGAAAATCAGACACGTCCACAATATTACCATTGAAAACATATTCGCCTACCAAAGTATATAATAAAATTTGCTTTGTGAGATTATATTATTAAAGGGAAAATGTCTCTTCTGTGAGAAGTTTAATATTTTGATGAAGGAAGAAGTGATAAAGCAACGAAATATTTTGTCGATTACTCAACCTGCAGTTACCTAGGCCTCATCTAGCATTATGTAAAATTGTAAAAACAGTAAAATTATTTATTTTATAAGAAATACAAAGAAGAGATGAACAGGATTAGCTGTCATGTAGTTCAATGAGAAAAAATAATCCAAAAGAAATTGGGTTTTGTTGGTAACGCATTTGTTAAGGTTTGCTTTTTGATTCGAAATTATCTGTTTTACATTGAGACATTTTCCTGTTGAATCGAGCTATTTAATTTGTAAATAGGAATGCTTATTTTTTCATACATTTTCTTTTCTGACGAGCACAGTACTCTATCTTCTTTCAATTTTTGACAATGTACATTTTGATAATTGTGGCATTTTTAAAGCATTCAATAAGAACATCTATTACCAATGTAAAAACTGATGAGATTGGGGAAAGGGGGTTGAAATTTAAATTAACAAATATACTGATTTACCTTATGATTTTTGTTCATGACGAGACTGTTCTGGAGCGAAATGACCACAAAAGACGTGATGGAAATGAATCAATCAATGTCTCGTTGATTTATTTTATATTTTCAAAAACAGCAAAGTTGCTCTGGAAACTTCACTGTGTTTTAAACAATGTTGACACACATATGAAATGTTTAATTATTGTGACTTTTGTTCTTTGAAGAAATTTTGCTTGTTAATTAATTACAGTTGTATAATGAATTTTATGTATGACTTAATGATTTTATTGCAAGTGTTTTCTTTCAATTTGAACTATTCAGCAGAATCAGAGAAGTTGGATTTAAAGCTTATGAAAAACTTTATCCCACCAGTGCACTGACATAACGAGTTCGCACTAGGTTAAAAAAAACAATTTCAAAGTTTGGACTTTGGAAGAGCAATTAGTATTAATTAGTAATGTTTTTTTTATTGAAAATGTCTTTAATTTTATTCTTACGTTTGAAATATTTTTTTTAAAACACACTGTTTTTAAATGTTTTACGTTATGCCCTCTTCACTTGGCAGTTATACTTAAGATGAAATATTTCACTTTGCTTCATAGTCATATACTGCTTCAGTGATGAATTTGGCATCGCACTCGTGTGTGTACGTTCAAAATATTCTGAATAAAACTTCCTCCCTTTATACACGCGTTTCTTGGCCTTCATCTTACTAGATACACACAAAGTTGTTATTTATAGACTATACATAAATCAATCATATTGATATCTCGACATTGAATACTACCGCTAGGCTAATCACACGTATTTACGCATATAATTTACACATCAGACAAAGCTATAGCTTGTATCCAGGAAAACAAAATTTGGTTTAATCGAAAATCGTCATGCATTCTTGGGTGCCAATTTCAAATTATATCGTGAACAAACCCGAGAATTGTTGCAGTAAATCTTTGGAGCCATTTGTTAAACGACATTAAAAAATCTTTCTTTTTTACATTTTTAGAGAAAGCTAGAAAGACATATTTTTCATTTCATAAGCAATACTTTAAAAAATATTTATTCCATTTAAAAAATGACTGTAAACAATTTATTTTATATTCATTCTAATGAATTTATAGCATTGAGATTTTTGAATTAAATTATCAACGATTGTGAACGCTAATTCTAAAAACATATAATGTTTAATATCTTAGTCAGGACCGAAACTAGAACGTTAATGGGGAGGGGGTGGTGTGAATATTCATATATTCAGCTCTGCCCGACTGACTTCTTTTGAAATTAAAATCATTGACAAACAAAATCAGTCGGGCAATGCTGAATATATGAATATTCACCCCCTAATTAACGTTCTAGTTTCGTCCCTGATCTAAATGTTTTATGCAGCAAAATATTCTCGACAACTTTATTTTTGCTATGCAAGATGTGTGCATGGCCATGTAGGGGAATATCCTTACAATGTAGATTGAATTCGTTGCCTGTGATTACGAAGTACGTTGGAAGATAATTTCACACCATCGATGACATTCTGCGCATGCCTATACATACAAACAGTACAAAAGTTGAAAATAAATTTAAAATTGTTACTGATCTTAACTGCATTGTTTTATAGTTTCATTTTGTATCACAGATATCTGATAACTCCTAATTTTTGTCAGCTTATTTGGTTATACAACACTTACCTGTTTTACTGTTGCTCGAGCAGTTTTGACAAAGGATTTGGGAAAATAGCACACGGATCATAGGCGTCTCTTTATCAGTTTGAATTAAGTTTGAGTGGCATACGGAACAGCGAAAGCATTTTTGATGCCAATATGAGTTTAGCTCAGGAACATGGTAACAAATATCTTTCTCAATAGGCAAGTGACAACCACTGCATGTGTACAATGACGATCGATAGGAAGAAATCTTTTTAAGATGATTATATTGGGACATATACTCAATGTCAAGCTTGGAAGTTGCATCATCGTGACTGGAAACACTACTTGAAGAGGTCTGAGGTCTTTTAAGTATAGATTGTATTTTAGGAGACGATGGTTGATGTTGAAAACTGTCCTTTTTGTTATTACTGCTACGTTCTTTGTTTGACTGAATATTTTTTGTGATCTTAACTGTCGAATTATTGTTAGATCTTTGTTTCAACAATTTCTCTGCTTCTTGAGCAAAGAACTCTTCTTCAGCTCGTAAAGTATCGGTGATCTCCGAGTAATCTATTTCTTTATTTTGATCAGCGTTTTCTATCTGAAAAAGCATTTTCATTTGTCGCTCTTTGCGTTTTTTCATTTCTTCAAAAGCTTGTGAATCCCTTTTTTCATTTTTCTCTTTCTTTTCGATTTTAGATTTCCAATATTTTTCTTCAGCTTCAACCAATTGGAGAATTTTGCTTTCCTCAGTAACATCTGAAAAATTTACTTCGTTTGAAGCAGCAAATTGTTTTGCCATACTCTTATCCGTGTGTATTTTGGTACGGTCTTTGAAATCCAAATCAAGAACTGCCTTTTGCTCAGATTTTAAAATCTCATAATCTGTTTCATCATCCTTAGTCTTCAATTCGCCATTTCTGAGCACATTAGCATCTTTTCTTAATTTTCTATGTTCAATCCTACTATTCAACAGATCAGCCGGTTTCTTATCAAGCTGTTCTTGTGTATTTAACAATGATTTTAGTGTTTCTCCATCGTAGATAGGCTGCTCATTTTCCGTGAAATGGCTATTTGTATGGTTTGACGAATGAGACGGTGATAATTTTTCTTTATTTTTCTCCAACGAAAAACGACGTTTCGTTGTTTCATGTTGTAGGTCCGTGTTTTTTGATTGAACAAGATTATTTAACGAACGAGATTTTGTTTTGGATACAGATTTTGAGGAGTGATTTAGCTCGCTTGTCGTTGAAGACAGTTTGTCATTCACATTGTGCTTGTGTAGCTGTAGTTGTTCTCGTGGTTGATTCACTTTGATCTGCTCACGCTTTGGTTTAACAGAGTAAACGTTTTCTGCTTCAATTTTAGAAACAACAGCTTCATCATATGTCGGAAGTCGCCGTTTAAATTTTTTTTCCAAAGATGATTTACTTTGATAATCATTTTCAATTGGCAATTTAGCTTTGTTTACTCCACCTTCACTCTTTGTTGTGTTGCTAACAACGTTTGGATTATTTTGATAAGGGGAATGGATATCAAAGCAATTTTTTTCATCCCAGGTGTTGTCAAGGGGGTTTTCTATTTTTTGAGTCAAAGGAAAAGAGCTTTCCCTCTGAAAGGAGGATTTTGAAGATATTTTCTCTAAAGAATTCAATTTTGATAGCTGTTGGACTTGATGGGGCTCAAGTAAGCTTTCGTTTACACATTCTTCTTCTTTTTCTCTTTTCATATGTTGTTCTACCAATAAACGTTTGTTAATAATTTCATTAGAAGATAAATTGTTTTGTTCCAATTTATTTTTTTTTAACTGAGGGAGATTTGCATGTTCTGTTTGGCCTTTTGGAGTACTCTGACTTTCGTTCAAAGCAAAAGAAACTTGAGCAATTTTGGTCTTTTCCTCCGTGCTCTTCTGATGGATGTGATTTTCTCTATTCGTCATAAAAGATGACTGAATCTTTTCAGAATTTGAAAGCTGACGTTCGCCTTGAGAGTAAACAAAATGTTCGGACCTAGTTTGGATAAGACCATTAGAGAGTTTCTCGTTTTCTGGAATCAAAAAGTCTCTTATTTCATCCGCGCAAAGATTATTTTTGCTATTATTTAATGAATGATGTGTTTTAACTTCAGTATTTTGAGTACTTGAAACATTGAGTCCATTTTGTTTCAGCAAAATAGAAATATTGCCAGTCCTATGAGGTTGCGATTTTTTTGGATATAAAATGTCATTCGAGTTCAGATCAGCCAAAAGTTGATGTTTATTTTTAGTGTTATCATCATAAGCTGTTTTCGGACTTGAAAAGGCTTTCTTATCGTCTTGTCCAGACCGCTGTTTCACCAAAGAGTTAACCGATATATTCTTATTATTCAATTTATTTTTTCTTCGATGTTGTGGTGCTTTGTCCATGGATGATCTGGAGCTAGAGTGAACAGATGTAGGAATTGTTTTCTTTATCTCACTCACTTTGACAGGAGTCCGTCTGGTGACCGAGCCATGGTTAAATTGGACCTTTGTTTCAGGTTTAGAAGTATGGATAGGCTGAGAATCAGCATTATGTAACCTAGAGTCTGAACCCCCAAAATATCGTGCTTTTGTGGCTGGGGTCATTGTATTTTCGTTTGAATAATAACTTGATCCAGATCCAGAAAGCGTGCTAGATCGTGATTTACGAAGTCTATTTTCCTATGCAAGAAAAATATGTATTTTTAACTACATTTTACTGGTCGTTTAGGTAAAGATTTAACTTACGTATATACTTACTGCATTCAAGAATTGATGATTTCTTTCATACATCATCGAGTTTTCTTCAGTTTGCGGAACAACAAAAGCTCGATCTTCCTCTTTTAAAGGCGATAGCAGAGAACCTTTTGTCAACAAGATCTGTTTAACTTTAAAGTCTTGATGTATTTTTTCAATTCGACTAGATCCAAACGAAATGAACTTTTTATTCGTAAGCCAACCTAAAAAATCAATACGTGTAGCTGTAAATACAACCTTTTCAAGATCCACTTTGCTAAATCAGGTGATGAAATGTAACAACATTCTGATTAGACTTCTATAGGAACAATCTTGCCAACATTAAATGTTACAAAGCAGATGGATTATCCAAGGCAATTTGTGTTGAGCACTGACAGACAGGAAATACTTGTATATTATGTTGTTCTTTGTATTCATTAGAATGAAACACATATTAAAATATCTTTTATGTTAAACATAGAAAGTCACGAACTGACCAAAATCTTTGTTTAGAAATGAATTTAGCGATAATTCTTATGAAGTTCATTTATGATGTGGAATAGCAGTAAATGTGTACAGTATATGTTGTAAAATATTCAAGCACCTGTCCAACTTTGTACTGCGATTAATGACTGAATATCGAAGTTAAAATACCATCGATAAAGCAGCAAAATACAATTTAGTTCAACATATTCTAAGCTTTAAAAATCAAGTGTTATAATTTATCAAGATAATTTAATAAATAAATCTACAAGTGTTAAATTGGGTGAACGAGGCAGTATATTGACAATAAGCAATATCATTATAGCAATAATCATTATTGCTATATTTTATCACATAGTTTCATGTATGTTTTAAACTGAAATTGAAAACAACACAACGCTAACATATTTACCAACATAGACAGTTTTCGTTCACTTAAATGCACCTTGAGACTCTCACTATTTCTTCAATTGATATTTAATTGCTCGTCGTTGTAAAGTCATTGATGATCAATACACAGGAAAAATATCAATTGAAATAACTTTCATAAATAAACGTAACGTCATAATATTGTGATGTCGGTTTTAAAAATTATTCTACTGTACACAATTATAATCGTGGGAGGAAATTATAATTTAAACTATATGCATGACTGAAATATTTTTTGTATCTGCTATCGTCAGGCAGCAACTCAGTGCATGTTATCAAATATTCGAATGTGGTCGATTATTTAAAGTTTTAAGATTATTATGCTATAGATTGACAGTTATTTAAAATCTCAATTTAATTCATCTCCATCCACTTGAAATGATTGAGCAATTCAAATGCAAAATGCCATGAAGTTTCTGCACGTGCCAAACTTGTGTAAAATGTGCACTCGGTGAATAAAATTCTAATTTGAATTTGAAATCGTTTTAATTAGTTAAATTGTTATTTTTGCAGTTTCAATAATTTTACAAAATAACGCAAATATTCCTATACTTCGTTGTGGCATCATGACGTATATTTTAGAATTTCTATTGATGGCAAATATCGAACAATCAAATAACAGTTAAAAAGACACTTTCGATCCCATCTTAACTTGAATACCTAAGAATACGATACACATATTAGAGTCTTACGCCTGATGGTGAAATCGTCAATGGATGGAATTTATTTTGTACTTTTGAGCATTCATCAACGTTCAAGAAAAAAAGATCACGAAGAAAAGGAAGGGAAACAAGACGAGGAGGAATGAAGTACAATACGTTGCAAAATTCAATGTTTTTCAACATCAGTATTTCAACTTTTTAAAATCATTATAACTTACGAAATCATTTAAGTCAATAAATTATGATTCATGGTAACGAGCAAAAACGCGTTAAATTAATTTTTCACAAGTCATGTAATTCATGATCTGCAACCTTTTACCACAGAATAAGTAATATACTTTAGGACCACTTCTCTTTGAAACTTGCTTCTGTATATTTATTATAGTAATGGCTGCCGTTAGCCCTTTCCTCATTCCTAATCCTAGTGGTCTAAAAAAGGCAATTAACTGGCCACCACTATGGTAATCACATGTAATAAGAAATGCGCCACACGAAAAAAATCAATAGAGTGTTTAGTGCGTTCTAAAACACCTTTAGTGTTTTTTCTTATTCTGCTGTGCTTTTGCACCTGCGACACGTGACGTCTTTACCGTGACACGTGAATTATAGAACTCGATACCCAGACACCATGTAGTTTTACTGGGCAAGTTACCTCAGCAGGAATTTGCAGGTATGCCTATTGTTTGAAAAATGAAACACAGGATAAAAACATTTATGTATATTTTTAGCAAATGTTATCATCGAATTCAAATGAACATGATTTCTTTCTGTTTATTTTCACGACCGAATGGACTAGGATTCCCCTTGCAGCAACATCAAAGTTTAAATAAATGTCTGCTCTGAATTGCTTGTTTGAAAATGAAATGTCATATGATTATTTTCTTTTAATCTTCACTTTGAGTAATCACATAAAAAAGTTTAAATAGATGTTATTCAGGGATTTGAGACTTAATTGTCTTGTCTCAAATAACTGTATAATTTCTCAAATGGGTTATATTCAAACCTGAATAAAAGAACAATGACCTGATTTGATTCGTCGGAAAAATATATTTTATAAAAGGTGTGATAATTTGAAATTCCAGCAAAACAGCAAAAACGAATGAAAAAACAAACCATTTTATTATTTACAGCAATGAAACTTGTCCACTTACCGTATCAATCAATCCAATTCTTTGAATGCAACATTTTGTTATGTTCTCTTTCTGTACACTGTTACTGTTGATGAGAAATAGGATGAAGTATTTTTGAATATGTAAAGAAAATTGTTTCAATGAAAAAATTCCGACAAACTAAGCAAACATGATTTGTGATGAGTTAGTCAATAACATGTCTGCTCTGATTGCAATTTTCCCAATACTTGTGCAGTTTATCATGACGAACAATAGTGTCGCAAGGGGCTATGAAAACAAATTGTATTTATAAAAAATTTTAAACACGTGTTTTTTCAAACTTGTGTGCTACGTATAACTACTGTGTATTGTGGGGACATTGAAATCCCAGAACTAATGATTACATTTTGTGTCGAATTGTGATGTATCATGCAGATGTTTACACACTCTAACCTTGTAGAGAAAAGAACATCTCGCAGAACAAGAGCTCATTTGTCGTGTGAACTTCACCTAGCATGATAATCATCCATTTAAATAGCTAAGTCATAATGAAGATATACGATATCAAATTAGCAAACGCTTTTAAATACTGATCTCTGTCTCATAGTTATTACGGTCATAATGTAGTAAAAAATGCTCAGATTATGTTTGTTTTACTAGAAAGCAACATATTGCACTAATACTGATTTCTGAAAACAAAAAAAAACACTTCTTGCTGTTATTCGTAAAAGGGAATACGTATAACTTAGTTTCCACCTGTCTTCAGAGTTAATACACTGCACGACAGCCTATGTGCTGTGCTTTCTAATCGAAATAGGACCTTAGGTATGTGGCTATATCTTTTGATGGTTCACAATACATTAAGATTATTGGAAGAACTAAATACTTTCAATTTTTTACTCTAGTAAGTTAAGTTCATTGTACTTTTACTGCTCATTTACAAGTCATTTTATTGAACATTACTTCTACTATTACTCAAGTCTACATTTAGAACTGAAGTCACTTAATCACTATAGGGTATGTTTAAAATGTTTTAATTTTGCCTTCTTTACCCATTTTCTCGTTCAGATGCCAGATTATGGCCTTTTGGTAGTTCGGTAGATGAGAACAAGTTTATGTCAGAGGTGATAACAGGGGATAATAATGGATAATTGTGAATAGAAAAATGTACAAACTTCCCATACTTCCTTGAAACACTTCCACGAACATCTGCCATTTTGAAAATTTTACAAACTTCAGCAAGCACACGTGCCCGGCAAGGGAAATCCAAACTTTTACTTGATATACAAAACTTTTAAAAAAAATGTCCGTTGTTGGATTTGATGTTGGTAATCAGTCTTGTTTTATTGCTGTTGCGAAAGGAGGAGGAATCGAGACAATAGCCAATGAATACAGCGATAGACGTACACCGTATGATAATTGTCAATTTCATTGTGTTTTTTTTTATCTAAATGTACTTGATTTCACCCGGACAGTTTATAGTGCGAATGTAAATGGTAAAAACAGAGAATCTACTTTAAAATAATAGATATAAATCTATTATTTTAAGGATGGAAATCATATAATGTGTTGGCAATGGAAACCCATTCAATATTCTGTAATTTTCCTTCTTAATTTCAGTTCATATGTTTCATTTGGCGATAAACAGCGCTATATAGGAGTCTCGGCCAAGAATCAGGTATATTTTTTGATTAGTTTAATTGAATATTATAATATTGCTTAAGTATAATCTACGTAAGATATGTATATGAATAATGTTAAACTAAGTAACAAAGAATTGTCAAATGTAAGTTCGTTCTTCCTCTTCTAGGAGAGAACTAACGTAAAGAACACTGTCAGTCAGTTCAAGCGGTTGATTGGAAAACAGTTTTCTGATCCTGAAGTCCAAAATGAATTTCACACTCGCATGATTCCTCATGAAGTGTGTGAACTTCCAGATGGAAAAATTGGAGTCAAGGTAGATAAAAATAATTCATAAATAAAAGTAATACATGTAAAAAATGTAAAACAAGAGTGGTTAAATGAGGGTGGTTAAAATGAAAGTAATAATAATTTAATAAGTAATTACTACGAATGGCACACATATCCAACTTTTATTTTCAATTTATGTCAAGCATCATTACACACTTTCATTATTCAATAGTTCTTCTTATAGATCTTCTGTACCTGAGCCACAGTATTCAGTATGTAATCATTTTTGTTTTTTAAGGTCCAATATCTTAAGCAAGAAGGTGTTTTTACTCCAAAACAAGTTATGGCAATGCTGCTAACTTATTTAAAAACTACTGCTGAGTCAGCTCTATCAACCAAAGTGGCAGACTGTGTGATCTCGGTAAGAATTGATAAGTATGAATTCTATTCTTGAAACATGTCATATTACTGGCAAGTATTGTTGGAATAATTTATATATATTTTTATTGTGAAATTTGTATAGTGCAATTAATTAAATTATTGATGTGAAAAATGTGTGCAGTTTTAGAAAATTGCCAATCGCTGTAAAAATTCAGCAAATTAAAGTTGTTATTACATTGCATTTATATTTTTTTCATATTGAATGATCTCAAATTTGCTGTCCTAGGTTCCATGTTTTTATACTGATCAACAAAGAAGAGCAATGTTAGATGCTGCATCTATTGCTAGTTTGAATTGTCTGAGGCTAATGAACGAAACAACTGCAGGTATAAGCTAGAATTCACCCTGTATCCTTCACAACATTGAATAGTTGCATTATTTTCAAATAAGTTAACTTATTGAACGAGTGCATGGCACCTTGGAATGCATCTTTTGCCTTAAAGGTTTAATACTTTCTTTCTTGTGTACAGTTGCATTAGCTTATGGAATTTATAAGCAAGATCTCCCTGAAGAAAGTGCAAAATCAAGAAATGTTGCCTTTATTGATTTTGGTCATTCTTCACTCCAAACATCAATTGCAGCTTTCAATAAAGGAAAACTGAAGGTTATTATTGCAAGTGTAAATTTCTATTTAGCAACATACTTTTTGTTGAAAGGCATCAGTAGTTTCATAAATAATTTTATAGATTTTGACAACAGCTTCAGATTCTAGTCTTGGTGGTCGAGATTTTGATGCAAAACTTGTTGAATATTTCTGTGATGATTTTCAGGTATTTTCATATGCATTGTAATTAAAGATAACAAATATGAAATATACTTCTTATTGTTGTATACTAGCTACTTAAAATTAACTCTAGTTTTTCACTGTTGCATTTAATGTTTATTTCCCTTTCTTTGTTTCTCCAGAGTCGATATAAGATCAGTGTGAAGCAAAATAAAAAAGCTTATCTTCGACTTGAAGCAGAATGTGAGAAGTTGAAAAGGTTATGAGTTCCAATGCAGTTGAAATCCCTATGGCTATTGATAATTACATTGAAGACAAAGATGTTACTGGTAGAATGAAGAGGTTTGTTGTGATTACTTTTGCTTGTTAAGTTTTAATGTTGACTGGTTAGGATTAGAGCTACGCTCTTCATTTTTATCAAAAGACTATTATGCAATGATATTTTTGTAATGTCTTTATGCTCTAGGACAGAATTTACACATATACTCCTACATAAGTGGATTTAGTAAACTCATAAATTTTGATTTTCATGGGAGAGACATATTGTTGTATTTTACTCACACTTTAAGTACTTGCAAATGCCTTTCACATGCCTGTAATCATAAATTTGTTTGTGATTTAAGTTATGGGATTTGCAAAATCCGTTTCTATTGTTTTTTTATGTTTCATAATAGAGAAAATTTTGAAGAAATGTGCTCAGAGTTACTGATTAGAGTTGAGAATTGTTTGAAGCAGCTCCTTGAAAGATCAGGTTTACCTAAATTTACTTGTGAACTTTATTTCTTATTTTGTCCAAATTTTGTGATCATATCTTTGCATGTGTGTTTGTTGAAGGATTGAAGAAAGAAGATATTGATGCTGTGGAAATTGTTGGAGGATCAACTCGCATTCCTGCTGTAAAAAATATCATTCGCAAAGTGTTTTGTAAAGAAATCAGTACAACATTGAACACTGATGAAGCAGTTGCCAGAGGATGCTCTTTACAGGTCAATTTCTAGTGTTTAAATGATCAAATTTTCTGTTAAATCAAAAGTTTTATTTTGGAAAGATATCCAGTACAGCCCATGGTTACCATTACATGTGCCCATGGTTATCAGTACATACGGAAGTATGCCCATGGTTACCAATACTTACGGAAGTATGCCCATGGTTACCAAAAAGCATTTAACCAAAAGCGTTTTTTACTCTTTAATAAAGCTAAGTTAATATTTTGTTGTCCAATTGTATCCATGACAGTGCATATGATTTCATATTTGTATGTTACCAGATGTGACAAAAATACACACAACTGCAATTTTATGGTTCACTTAAAATTATTTATTGTTGATACTGAACGTTCAGTTTGAACTGTTTTTATCCAGAAATTAGTTTCTTTTTTGTCAGCAAAATGTGTGAAAATTTTAATTTGTTTTATTAGTGTGCCATGTTATCCCCAGCTTTTCGTGTTCGAGACTTTAATGTGCAAGATGTGACGTCATATCCTTTGAACCTTACCTGGGACTCTGTTGGCGGAGAGGATTCTGGGTACGTAGTCATGTTAAATCTCCAAGGCTTGTTGTAAGAGAAAGAGGACAAAAATTAATGATTCTATATTTCAATGTTGTAGGTCGATGGACGTGTGCGATTTTGGTCATACCTTTCCTTTCATTAAACAGTTAACTTTCTACAGAAAAGAAGCATTTGAAGTGAAAGCGTTTTTAAAAGGGGAAAATTTAGATGTGTTGATAGGTAATGTTGGCGAGATTTGATGCATACGTATTTTAAATAGGTGTTTGTATGTTTAAGATAAGTTTTACATCTCAATTATTTTTTACATGTCTATAATTGGATTATTTATATTTTGCTCTAAGACCTACACTGACTTCTTAATGTGTAGGACGGTTTGTCGTAAAGGGTGTGGCTCCAACCGTAGAAGGAGAATCATCAAAGATCAAAGTGAAAATTCGTATGGATATTCACGGCATCTTTTACGTATCGAAGGCGCAAATGATTGAAAATTTACCGCCTAACGAGGAAACTGACAATGAACCAATGGAAACTGCGCCGTCAGAACAAGATAAAAATGAAAGCAATGGAGAGACGACCCTTCCTAATGGCGAGACAAACGTAGCCCAGGTTATCTCGATTTTTTGATATTGAATTGCACAGTAGGTTTTATTCAGTAGCTATGGCGAAAACTTTACAAAATATTAGAAATCCCGTCCCCATATCAAGATTGGCTAGAACATCGTTCCAGAACAAAAGTAAGAAGGTCGAAAGCGCATGCTGCGACGTGTATAGTACAGACGTTTATGAAATAGTTGTTATTTCATATGATACTTACGTCTTACAGGATTTTTGTCTTTCTACATCATTGTTGCAAGGGGGCGTTCTCCTCAGTTCCATTGTTGAGTAGCAAAGCCAGTTTACTGGTTTTGGTCTTGCTATGTAAATTTCAGATCATTTTTATCATTCATTTTTATCATTCATTGTTTTTACTTCACTGTGAGTGAATACATAAAAAATTACATAGGAGGACCAAATAATGGGGCTACGTAGCTTGCCATTGGTTTTGTTAGCTACCTTTATACTACGCTAGGACCAAATAATGGGGCTACGTAGCTTTGCCATTGGTTTTGTTAGCTACCTTTATACTACGCTAGGACCAAATAATGGGGCTACGTAGCGCCATTGGTTTTGTTAGCTACCTTTATACTACGCTAGGACCAAATATTGGGGCTACGTAGCTACCATTGGTTTTGTTAGCTACCTTTATACGCTAGGACCAAATAATGGGGCTACGTAGCTTTGCCATTGGTTTTGTTAGCTTTTGTACGCTAGGACCAAATATTGGGGCTACGTAGCTTTGCCATTGGTTTTGTTAGCTACCTTTATACTACGCTGTGATCAATAATATTTGAATTATGAACATGTCATAGCTTGAAAGGCATATTAAATAAAAAGAAATTTGTATTTAGAATGAAGATGGACCTGTTGTGAAAGAGGATGAGACTCAGCAACCCATGGATACTGATCAGGTACGTATACATAACTTGAAATGTTCTTGTTCAAATTACAAATCCATGCGTTGTACTGTCATCAATCATAGGAAGTTTATAAAGTTTTGATTAAATTCGACGTTAGAGAGGGTAAAGTGTGCTGTAATCATCTGAAAAATGCGAAGGATGCTGTAGCACTACGACAATATATAAAAAGGTTTTCGCGGTTCTCTGCAATCAGCCATTTGTTACTTGTAGGATTTTGTGCTTTATTGTAATTGGCCATCACTGTTTTGCACATTGTTTCATAAAAGAGCGATGAATTTTTGTCATAGAAGACGTTTGACGTCATATAGGGGTCAAATAAAAATGTTGAGCAAGACGGAACCACTAATCAGGAGGAATCTATGTCTGAAGCTACGCCTGAAGTAAGTTCGGAAAAGGAAAACCAAGAGAAGAAATCTGAACAAAAAAAAACACCCAAGAAGAAAAAACCAAACACAAAGACCGTTGATCTGAAAATTGAGCATTTTGTGTCTTCTTTGTCGCAAGCTGAACTAAATAAAGTAATAGAACGTGAGGTTAGTATTTTGAAATGTACACGAAGTGACACGAATTATCAGCTTCACCTCACGTAAGTACAAAACAAGACTTATTAAAACTGTCTTTGAAGAAATAATGTTGATATCAATGTCTATGATTATTTTTGACTTTATGATCAGTGCTACGGTTTGCATTTTGTTTGTTTGAGGTATTAGGGTCGTGATTTCATTTTAACAGAACATTTATTATAAATTTTTGAAAATCCTGACAGCAAAAACATACAATAATTTAAACTCAGCGTTTAACTAAACGTTTAACTTTTCTCAACGCATATACGTTTTCATAGACCAATTCGGTGTTGACCACATGTCATAATAAGATTGAACTGTGTTTTAGCTTCTTAATAGTGGGGAATGATAAAAGTTTGGGCTTTTGATGATTAGATACCATGTTATTGATATCACTAATGTTCTATGTATTCATATAGAATGAACTAATATCTCGTGATCGACAAGAGAAAGACAGAGTTCAAGCTATGAATTCACTAGAAGAATATGTGTTGCAAACTCGAAATAAATTATACGCTGAGTATGAGAAATTTATCACGGATGAGGTAAATGGGGGATTCAATTTATCGAAGTTGTGATGTTTTCAAAAGATCAATGAAAAAACTACGGGTATTTGTCGTTTAAATAATATGCTATGTTGGGCAAAATTAAGGATGGCTATATTTTGTAGCATGTATAAATGATCAAAACAAATCCTACGTACATATTTATAGCCAAATATTTAAAATTTCCAGTGATGTCGATTCTCATAAATATGTTATAGCTCAACGATACATACGCCGTGAGCCGTATTGCACTTTGTTACTTAAAGTGATTAAGGTTGAATGGTTTTATTAGGAGAGAGAATCATTTACGAAGAAGTTAACTGACGCCGAAGATTGGTTATATGATGAAGGAGAAGATCAAATTAAGAGTGTTTTTATGGAAAAGCTGGAGTCATTGAAGGTATCACATCTTGTTTTCATTGATCCAAAATTTAATGGAAAGTTTTTTTCCATATTGAAAGCGTTGGTATGTTGATCTTGATTCTTGTCGTGCGAAAACATTCAACCAATTGTAAAACAGATAAATGTTATAATGGACTGTAGAGCTTGATATGTTATGTTTCATTTTAAGAAAATCGGTGATCCTGTTGCTCTCCGTTACGATGAAGCAAGAACAAGACCTCAAGCATTAGAATCTCTTGGTCAAGAAATTCAACTGTGTCAAAAATTATTGGATTTATTTAATCAAAAGGTAATCAGAATATGGATATATTTAAAGGTACATTAGTACAATGTTTAACCTATATGTCTTTGTAGGACGAGAAATATGAGCATTTAGAGGAAGCCGAGGTTCAAAAAGTTGTCAATGCTGTCAAGGAGAAAAGTGTATGGCTGGAAGGAATGTGGAATAAAATAAATGGACAAGCCCTTTATGAACCCCCAGTAGTTTTGACAACATCTATCCAAAAGGAAAAACAGGTAGCGTATCATAAATGTTAAAATGATCCATTTTCCCAATCCCTAACTTAGATCATAGGCGATAACGCTCCCCATTCCATCGTAACAGACCTTGTGCCGCAAAACTTTGTATTAATTGATTGTATCTATGTTTATATAAAGGCATGTGTTCGCAACTGCGATGATAGTTGCCTTCGTTAGGTAAATATATGATATAGATACCATCAATTAATTCAAAGTTTGCGGCGCACGGTCTGTTATCGTTTGTTTAAACTCTTTAATTAATTTTTTGCACAGCCTATGTTTAGATCAATGAAAAATCTTTTTTCCCAGAAAATTTGATTTAGATATAATTCGTTGTGATTCTATATTGTATAATCAATAGTACATACGTATATTTCGTGAAGAGCCCTTCGAGAAATTTAACTGAGCTTGCTAAAATCTTCTTCCAATTATTCTTTTGTTATTTATAGCGCGTTAAAGATAATTTTCCTTCATCTTTTAGAAATTAGAAGATATCTATAAACCCATCTTTAATAAACCAAAACCAAAACCTAAAGAAGAACCACCGAAAGATGAAAAGAAGGACGACGAAAATAAAATGGAAAACACACAGACTGATACAGCTAAGGAAGAAATGAAAGAGAACAAAGAAACTACGCAAGAAACTGCGCAAGAAACTGAGCAAGAAACTAAGCAAGAACCTAAGCCGGCAAATGACATGGACGATTGACTGAAATGTTCAAGCAACAATCTTATGTTGAAAGCTTTGCGCACACCTTTTGCTGTTTTTGCATATAAATTAATTCGTTTTGCAGCTCGTTATAATTCTTGGCAAACTCTTCTTATCCTGCTTTCTAATATTTGCGAATTGCTTCAAGAAAATGCTTTTGAATTGGCTAAGGAAAAACTTAATAATAAAATTGATTGCAATGTCACTTGTGTTAAACTGTCTCTGGGTATAAGCCATGGCAATTACACAATGCTACCATTGAGTTCCAATTTCCATCGTAGTGCATTTTGGCAGATGAAAAATATTGGCTAAAACAAATTAATCGGCCAAAGCATTATAGCAATAGTTGAATGAATGAGATGAAAACTGAAGCTTCTTATGATATGATTTAAATCAGTAGCATAAAGCTTAGTTTTCATAGCATGAATATTACAAGCATTGACATTGTACCAAACGAAATCCTTTGCAAAGTTTTTTCTTATTTGTCGGCGAAGCATTTGATAATTAACGTCAAGCTTGTGTGTAAAAGATGGTGTTACGTTATTTGTCAACGAAATCTATGGACAAGATTGACTTCTGACGATATTAAAAGTCTTCAAGTCAACAGTAATTCAATTGATGTAATTTTAAAAAGAATTTATTGTGATAATTTTGATGAGCACACGCTAAACTATCTATCTCTTGATGGTGTAGAGTTTGCAGCAGAAGAATTGGCTAAACAAATTGATTATGAAGTATCACTATTATTTCCATGGATAATGCATTTAGAAAATCTTCGCGAACTATCATTGTCATTTTGCCCTAGACCATCATTTAACTGGAATCTTAGTTACAGCTATAGCTTATTATTGTCCTAAACTCAAGTCATTAATTTTAACCAGTTCAAATGTTTATGATAATGTTTTTGAAATGAAATTCCCTGCCATGACCAAACTTGATGTGGCGTTTTGCAACACTTTGACTGACAAGTTTCTTTATAACATTAGCCACTGTAATTTAAAACATTTAAATGTTGATGGTGTTCAGTGGATTGGAGATGAAGCTATGAAACATTTGTTATGTGAATGTCAACATTCTTTGGAGTATTTATGGATTGATGGCGAGAATTTAACAGATGATGGCTTGCAGTATATTGAGTGTTGCTATAATATGAGGTATACATGTAATTTATTTGTGATAGTGAAGCCATCAATCTCATGGGATTTAAGCTGGTTTTAATTATTATTTCTATAGGGTATTGAAAATTTCATTTTGTGAAGAACTTACTGATATCACTTTGAGCAGAATTTCTGGCTTACAAAGACTTAACTTATTATCACTGAGAAAAGGCAGCAAGTTTACAAAAGAGGGGTTGATCTTTATGTTAAAAACTTTGATGGCAAAATTTTTTATGCTGATCTCAGCGAATGTGTGGAATTTAATGATGAAGTTGTTGATTGCCTAACAAAAGTGTAAGTCACAGTAATTTGAAAAGTAATATTTTATGTACTTTTTGAACTTGATATAAATTTCCTGGCTTTGGAATGTTGCTAAAAAATTCTTTGCTTAGTGATTGAAATAAAGCATGATGGCCATAACATAATGAATGGAGATCAATTTTCTCCATCCTTTATGGAAATTTTTTAAATATCATTACTTTATTTGTGTAGCTGCCCATTTCTTAGGACATTAGATCTCTCATGGTGTTGGAACATTACAGATAAAGGGCTAAATTGCATTGTAAAGCAATGTCATCATATTCAAATTCTCAAATTGATTGGAATTCCTGGTTTGATTGGTGAACCTTTGTGGGCTGTAGCAGAGATGATGCCTCGTCTTATGTACTTGGACCTGTCTACCTGCAATTGCATTAAAGATAATATTATTAAAAAAATAGCTCAAAAGAATCAATCTTTGACAATAGTTGACTATTATGGTAATATTGTAAAATATGGAAAGAGACAGAGCTGACACAGGCATATAAAGATCTATTAATTTCTTTCGACATATTAAGGCATAAATTTTTCAACCATTATTGGAACCAACAGAGGAAAAGATTCTACATTTTTTGGTTCATTTTTCTTAGAGTTCCAAGGTTACATCAACGTGCAAAAAAGTCGTATATTAATATCGTTATGAAGTTGCTTCAACTCGCTTGAATCATGTTTGCAATTGTGCAACATAATTAGGAATTTGCCAGTGAATTAGTAAAATTCTGATGTAGAAATTACAGAAAACCAATTATGAGGGTGATAAGATTTGGTGTCGCAAAAAATAGAACTGAGCAAAATTGTCAAAGAACTTTCTTAAAAATTGCAATTACAGGAAAATAAAATTGAAATTCAAACCATCGGACATACGCGCTTTCGCTCCAGTTTATTTTAGTTCAACTCAACCACAGGTCAACTTGGATCGCAACACTGCTGGATTGAAAAAACGACAGCTCATCTCCATAATGTTTTTGCTGAACTTTATTAGTGAACTTTCCTAACTTTATCTTTTTCGGAAACTTGTATATTATATTTCTCTCAGGATTGTATAAACTTTTATACCATGCTACGTCGAAAATCCAAAAGGCAATTTGATAAATGTGCAGATGAAGATCCAGTCAACATGTGTTCCATAAGTAACAAGCAAAGTCGATTGATAAACCAGAAGGTAACTCACGAGGAATTAGAAAACCTAGTTTTCGGTGGTAAGCAATATCTGGAATCTCTTGATGAGGTATGTATTATGGTTGAACATATAAACCATTAACCGACAGACCAACTAAAACTGAGAACAGGGAAGTGACAGTTGTCCGTTTTTTGACGAGTTTCTTGGTGTAAACAGTGAATTAACTGAAATTATTGGTGTGCTGGTGTAAACATCTAAGTTTATTGTTCATAATATTCAATAAAAACAGATCAAACAAAAGTTACTAAATACTGTACAGAGGTTGAATAGGATAGGATGCCTCCTTACTCATACTTAGGCTACCTACCCAGCTAGCCCCTGACCAGGCTGGAAAGTATGCAAATTGTGTGGGCAATTAAATTTTGCATGTTTCCTTTGCACAGGGAAATATTATATTTGATCAAAAACTCTACAACGGAATTGTGTGTGGGTAATGAGCTCATTAAGGTTTCTAACTGCTTGGCAAGATCTTTCCAGTTCACAGTAAACTTTTCAGTCTGGGGCCCCCTGGCATAAATGCCGCTGGTGTGCAATTCTAATATTGAAAGAAAATGTTTTGTGTTTCTAACTCTTTTGTTCTTGTGCATTATTGAGATCACATTTATTTTAACAAAACTATGATTTTTAAGGATGACTTGCAAGAAGATGATTTTATTGAAGAAACTGAATTACCTGCATGGGTTGATGAAGATGATTCAAATGTCTGGTAAAATATTTGATTCATGATTGTTTTATCCTAAAGATAGCTCAGTTGTTTGACATTGGATTCTGTGAGTGTGTACCCTTGTGAAATTCTTGAGTAGGATCATATAAGATCACAAGTACAAGATCCATCAGGATGATATAAGATCACAGGATCTTAGATAAGATCATATTAGGATCCTAAGGAGTATGCTGGGTCTTATATAAGATTTTTACCCAGGCATTTTGTCTTGAGTTAGGTCTTTAGTTTCCCAGTAACCTTTGACATTCGACAGGTGAAACTACGTAGTATACTGATCATTTGCTTTTCTTAAATTTTGATATGTTATTTTTCAAATGTAGGGTTGATGTTTCATCTAAAAATCGTTTAAAGAAGTTTAAAGAAGGGGAAAAGGAAATTATTTCTGGTGATGTTTTGAAGAAAAAACTTGAATCCCAGTATGTAATGAAAGCATTAATCATTTAATTCTCAAGTCAATTAAATTGTATTTACTACATGCCAATCTTGTAATACTGGACATGGCTGATCTACATCACTAATTGTTGAGTAATCACACCTTCCTGTTTTCCCAACTTAAATATATGTTCAAAAATATCTATGTATGTGCAGCGCATGAATATTTTAATTTTGCTTCTAAACCTTTTAAAAAGTAAAAGATATTTTCCAAGGACATTAAGTTTAATTGTATGTGCAACAAATTTTTAGTTTTCAGAAAATTTATGGAGTTCCAGAGTGGGCAAAAACTACAACAAAATGTAATCCTAATCAAGGTAGTTTAAATTAACTGTTTTTATTATAAATTATATCAAAAATGGTATACATTGATTATTGTGATTATGAATTTTCTTGACTTATATTTTGTGTATGCAAGTCTGATACTGAATTTGTATAATCTAATTTCAGATGACGACGAAGGAAGTGAAATATTGCAACATGCAGGGAATTTCCTATCGAAGAAATCTGAATACCTTCCAAGAGGTTTAATTGATATTGGAAAAGTTAAAGATGCAAATTGTTCAAACAAATTTGATGTGAGTGGATTCTTTGTGATCAGTTAATTTTTCGTGTTTTTGTGCATGTCATTGTTATTTGCCGTGCCATAGAAGTGTTATTTTGCTGTGCCATAGAAGTGTTATTTTGCTGTGCCATAGAAGTGTTATTTTGCTGTGCCATAGAAGTGTTATTTTGCATGCATTCTGTTTCAATCTTATTACTGTAGGCTGTTGTCAAGTGTTTGGAGTTTCATCCCAGCTCTAAAATTCTCCTTGTTGCTGGTTTGAATAACAAACTAAGTCTATTTCAGGTACAGGATATTGCATTTGGGATTATTTGTTTCACATTTTCATTTTTTCTTTGAAAAATTCACAATCTCAGAATTGGAACTTTCTTTATGAGTAAGCCATCATTGTAAAGTTTGATTTGTTTTTATTAAATCATAATTTCTACTGCAGATAGTCGATGCATTTTTTTTTTGTTTTCAATTTTTCTTTTCTGGTCTACGTACATCTTGATTACCATGAAAAGTTGTTAAATTAACTGGTTTTGTATACCATCATTCTGGTATTGCTACCTGAGCCCACCTCTACACATCTTATTGTATTTTTTGCTAAATTTTTTTCTCTAGAAATAATTCAAATTTTTCTTTTTTTACAAAGGTTGATGGAAAGACAAATATATGTCTTCAAAATATCCATGTTAAAGGTTTTCCCATTCATTCTGCTCATTTTATTGGAAATAGCGAGCAGATAATTCTGGCATCACAAAGAAAATTTTTCTATTATTACGATATGAATGAGGGTTATGTTACTAGAATACCAGAAATTCGGGGTTAGTCTTATATTTTCTTTGTAGAAATCATAAGTAAGATACTTAAGAAATCTTAGTAAGATATGAAAGAAAAACTTAAGCAAAATCCTGGTTCCAGAAAGCATCTTAATAAGATTCTTTAAAAATATTATTGTATAATGCGTTTTCTTGCCTTTTGCCATTCTAGAAGCAAAATATGATTCTATGAATTATTATAGGAAAAGATGAGAAACATTTTTTTAATTGTTTTACATCACCTGACGGAAAATATTTGGTATTTACTGGAAAAAGTGGATATATATATTTACTATCCAGTCAGGTACTGTGTTTATATAACCTATTACAAAAAATAACGATGTTCATGTACTTTAACGTTTTTAGCATGAGTAAGCCCTGAAAATCTATAAGATACGTAAGATCATTCCATGCTTTAATGTAAAGATACGTAACTGCACGTGTCATTTACGACACATACATCTTTTACCTCCCATGGTGGTACAGTTCTGTCTACTAAATGAACACCCCAATTGCATGAAATCCCAACATTCTGCCCACTGCTGCAATCTGTCAGATTGTATATAAGAGTAAATTTGTGTCATACGTAATAAAATCATGGGAAAATAGTTTTCTATTATAGCTAAATTACCACCTGGTGTGTAAATTTTACTTTTAGACAAAGCAATGGATAGCTGACTTAAAAATGAACGGTTCGGTCACTACCATTTCATTTTATGCCGATGGAACACGTATGTTGTCAGCGGGAAGTAAGTGTTTACATTGGAACTACCATAAAAGTATTGAAAACTTTCTGTTATCTATTTCATCTTTCTTTCCTTGTATGTTGAACTCTAGGTGATGGTGAGATATATGTGTGGTGCTTGAAAACAAGAAAATGTCTACACAAGTTCAAAGATGAAGGGTGTATAAGGTGTACGTCTCTTGCCGTTTCTCCCTGCGGACAATATGTTGCTTGCGGGTATAAAATTTTACGGTTTTCTGTTTTCTTTGAAAGTGTAATTCTTCTCAATAGTAATAAGTTTGTGCTCTTAATTTGTGATATTGTGAGCATGCTCATTATTTTTAGATCTGATTCAGGTGTAGTCAATATTTATGATCAACGTTGTCTTGAGAAGGCATTTCCAAAACCCATAAAGACTGTCATGAATTTGACGACGAAAATCTGTCAGCTGAAATTTAATTCTACTAGGTAGGATGTAACATTGGATTTGTTTAAATATTACATATAGTTCTCAATCATTTTCCTTATTTCATTAACTACACTATCCATGCTTAATTTTTGTAGTGAAATTCTTGGAATGTCATCGAAGGAAATAAAGAATGCATTCAGACTTGTACGTATGTTTCTCTGTATATCATGAGCAGAGAAAAGTACTTAAATTGTGTTTATTATTGTTTTCTAATCAATTCTGATTGCTAGATTTTGCATTTTAGTTGCACGTGCCTTCGTTGACCGTATTTTCCAACTGGCCTAATTCAAAAACACCACTTCGATATGTGGAAACATTTGACTTTTCTCCAAAAAGTGGTTATCTTGTCGTAGGAAATGACTGTGGGCGAGCATTGCTTTTTAGGTATTTGTCCACGGTTTTTTTCGTCTAGTTTTTATGATGTATTTAATGTCTCCGTTTTCTTTAAGGTTAAATCATTATGCTGATGGATGATTCGCAAAGTTGCTGAAAATAAAATTTGGATTGATCGATGGATAAAGTTTAAGAAATGCAGTGCTCTAGTCAGAAATCAAAACATCACCCTGTTTGACAAAAAATGAAAAACTTAATAAACCAATAGAACTTAAACGTCTGAGTGAGCATACGAAGTCTGAGTAAGCATACTAGTTTTTAGTTGTCTTGTAAATAGTTTTTTAGAAACAGACTGAAAAGAACATAAGAAACATTGTCCGGTTTTCAGAAGAAAAAAAGTGATATTGTTGATCCTGCATAAGGAATTTCAGCACTAGTCTTGACCCTGATAAGGTCATAGTGTGGTACAATGATCTTACTTTTCTTGTTACCAATACCATGCAAAGGCACAAAACCACACGCCCACGATGCGGAAGTACTTATAATGTCAAACTTATCAATTAAACGATGAAATTGTCGAAAATTAAGTAAAAATTGATAAATCGAGTTAGCTGGTGTGTTTTGATGCCTACTGATAGATCATAATGTGGCAAAAAAATTAAACAACTAGGATGCTGGGAATATTGATCTTAATAATTTGATTATCATGAAGTATTACATATCGTAAAATGCAGGCTTATGAATTACGAACTAAAGAGTAAAAACAAGAACGAAACAATGCTGGTCATTTCGTAATAAACTTGCAAAATTATTCTATTATTACTGTTTTATGAACATTTCAACAATACTAAAGAACCTTTAATTTATCAATCTTTCATAAAATCTTGTTATGTAAGTATGAACCTCTTCATCATTTAAATATGGAAGAAATTTAACGAGGAATGAGTTTACATTTTGACAAGTCTTTGTTTAATAATTATTTTTGGATGGAATAATTTTTATTTGTTCTCTGGTGGGGACTGCAACATGAATATTATGATTTATGATGTAGGGCAGAATACTGGAAATCTCAACCTAAGAAATTTTGTGAATTTTGCAAGTGCTGGATAGCTGATAACAAAGCGGTAGGACTTTTTTATTTTATGAAATAGTATTTAATGTACCGAGAAATGCGTGTCGAGACGATACAATCTATTTGTTGAGTAATAACTTGCCATTTGAGAGAACGATCACAGTCAAACTTTTTGCATATCTTTGAGTTTTAGAGTTGCACTGTTAGCAAAATAAAATTGTTTGCGGGCTAAGACCCGATTTTTTATTGATGAGAAATACAACAAAAATTATCACTATGAATTACTGTTGTGAGAAATATTTTCATTTCTGTAAATGGTCTATTTCAGTCGGTCACTTGAAAAATTATGCACGATTCAAGGAAAAGATTTAAAAACATTTGGTCCGTAAGAGGATCGAACTCTTGACCTTAGCGTTATTAGCACCACGCTCTGCCTACTGAGCTAACGGACCAACTGAAGCGACATGCTAGAAATGTTGTATCTAATATGATGCATACTTCGAACAGAAGACTCATTCGGATTATGCTTCATATTATATTCTAAATAAAATTGTCGGGCTGGTGATCGATGTTGTATATAATGTTGTTTATATTATTATCTTACGTTTTCGAAATATCTCATTGTGATCAATGACGAAAAGTTTATATGATAAATAGTAGAATAGTGGAACAATCACTCACCTGTGTCTTTCTAATTGATCGAACATGTTTGGAGAATGTTGTAGATGAAAACTTTACGAGTTTTTTTAATTTTTTTACTTTAAGAAATTGAAATCTAGAATATGGTTTGTTTCTTTAAATTTAGTGAAAAGTCTTTAAGGCAAATTTTATGTGCTTTTGCTCTTCTTAATTCAAAATTTTGGTATGAGTAAAGGTGTCAATATATTATTGTAAACATCGTGCAAAATTTTAGAATCAAACTAATCAAGTGCACGGTTGTTTTTAATAGGTATTTTTATCCTGTGAAAGTGTGAGGTCCGTTAGCTCAGTAGGCAGAGCGTGGTGCTAATAACGCTAAGGTCAAGAGTTCGATCCTCTTACGGACCACTTTTTTGTTTTATTTGACACATATTTTTTCAATCTAATGAAGCGCCTATTTCACCTAATCGCTTCATTAGCTTAGTAATAACGTTTTTATGAAATAAAAATCAATCGTTTATATTTTTTGTGCAGAGAATGTATTTATATATATGTTTACACCCAACCGCAGGCTCAAACAATGATGTATGCAGATTAGCAGAAAGCATTCTCATATATAGGCTTAAACCACAGGCCAAGGCAACTCTAAGGTGGCTTAAACTCTCTCCCCAAGGAAACTCTATCCCTCTTCAACTCCTAAAATATACTGCCCTTTTTATTTTATTCCGTCATCTAAACTTCCTACTCCCCTTATATGTAATTTAACACTCTGTAATATACGCTTGTATTTAAAACCTAATGTGCAAAATTCATCTCAATTAACCTGATGATGTCTTAAGTTAAAGAGACGAAACGTAATTATTAAATAAACCTTTTATCTTTCTAACGTTTTTTATTGTTGTGATGGGTTTTTAAAAGTCTTATGTTGGGCTATTATGTTCATCTAGAAAATTCGCTTTCCGCCTGGCAAATCCCTGGCCACGATGTTGCAATAGTATATTATGTTACTTTAAATTTAAAGCAATATAATATGATTACTATCATATTAGTTATTTTGCTCTGTCTTGAGCAGTTAATTGTTTTGACATAATCATAGTGACGTGAAACTGTTATAAATCATAAAAATTACCTATTAAAATGAATATTAAAATTGCAATTCATTAGACTTAACCAGATTTCATTAAATTAAACATTTTAACCGAGTTAAACTCTCGAATTTATAAAGGTAGAAAATTTGAGTTTGGCGTTGTAGAGACAAATTATCGATTACCTGATTTCTCCATTCATGTAATGCTTTAAAACTAGCTTATTGAAAGCTTTTACTGGATGTATGTCACTGCTCTAAATTTTACTGCAGTTATCTCACTGTATCTGTGTGTGTAGTGTGATTTTGCATAATAAATACAACATGAAAACCCTGCAACGACTGGCTTATCTATAGAGATGAGAGTGTGATCTAAAGAATGAGAATGAGGCTGATAAAGCTATTTTTTATCTCACTTAATTAAAGTTTTTACTTTTTTTTCACTCTTGTTGCATCTCTATTTTATCCCCAAGTGTTTCTTACGTCGTGATATGAACGCCAATTTGACATTTCCAAGATGAGAAAATAAATAACCACGCCAATATTTCCTCTTACACATATCTTATATTACATACGTCTTTAATTTTTAGAGTATTGATTTTCACGAAAAAGGAAGAAAGCACCAGGAAAATGTTAAATTTAAAATTCAGGAGGTAAAAGTATCTCCATGCGAACATAGTTCGTTTTTTTTCAACTGCACCTTCATTTATCCTTGATGTTTGTATAACTATACATTCCAATTTCAGAACGAACTAACATCTTAAAGTTTGACTTTAACTTGAAGTACTTCCCTTTGTATTAGTAATTTCATGTTTAGTGTTGTCTCTGTGTTTTCAGGTTAAGAAAAAAGGCACAGAGCGTCGTCAACAACAGGAGCAACTTTGTGATGATCTCGCTGCAATAGAAGCGGTATATTTCAGCCTTCACTCTTAATAACACTCCCACACTGGACTCTCTTTATGCCTCGACCAAAACTTCATTTTGATATTAAAATCCAGAAAAAAACCAAAATCGTTTCTAGGCAGCATTGAAAGCGTACAAAAAGGACATTGGTTGCGATTCTTTTCAGCCTAAAAACTCAATCAAAATACTGTCTAGTAAGTTTTTTAGTTATTTATGACAGAGCTAAACTGTGGAAAAGCGAAAGGTTTTTCATTATGCTAGATTTTTCTTCGTAACAAATCTTTCCATTTTACTTCTTAATTCAATAAATAAGTCTGTAAATGATATAAATCTTTCCTTATGTAAGCCTTTTTTACACAGTTTTGTTCTATGAAAGTCATTTGTTTCTCTTTCATCACTTTTTTTTATATTTCTGTGCATTGATTTGCTTTTCAGTAGCTATTCATTTTTTTGTAATATTTAAATCTACTTGCCAACATAATGTGAACCTTTTTTCTTTGAAGTATTTTACTGTTAAAGGTAAACAATGGTCTTCTTAATTATTGTAGGAAAAAAAGAAGTTCAAGAAGTAAAAAAATCATGGGATCAAAAATCTTCTTCATCGACAGCGAATAATTGGGCAACCTATCAAACAGCTGAAGGTCACTACTATTATTATAACCATCAATCTGGAGGTTAGTTCATTCTTTACGTTTCATTCGTTTGATGTGATATTTTCGTATATTTCCTAATTAACTTTATCGGTCAATGTGAGTTATGTATGTGTGTCAGCAAAGAATATATAATGGAGACTTGGCGTCAGGTGTTTTGACTAGCAGTAGTCCTAGTTTTAAGGTTCCTTAAGGAAAAATCATATTTATTTAACATTCAAGATGTCACGAATCATTTTTTTCTGCATGTGTAGTTATGTAGCTACAAAGCTACGTATGCAGCATAACCATTGATCAATTTCAAAAGATTCAATATGAAGCTTTCAGTCCATACAAGCAAACCACCAATTTTCTTTTGACTTGTAGTATTCTTTTAACACAATAAATAAATATTATAGCATGTTGGGCATCGCGCATAATCTTTACATCGCTATGCATCCTAATTTCTTATTTGAATGTCAATTGTCGTCTTGTCTTCTTTTTTCTTATGTCAAGAATCTAGATGGGATCCACCTGAAGGCTTTACTTATGGTAGTGAAATTAAAAATCAACAAAGTAAAAGGTACTGTGTACTCTATAAACAACATTGGTTTTCTGATAATAATTTTCAAAATGGGAGTATAATATTGATTAAATCCTCAGCGTATTACTGTTTAAATTTGTAGTTATCACGACAGCGGACAAAATATGCCAATTGAACAAAGTGATCTATCACAAATATCGGATAGACCTCCTGAGCAGGTGGTGTATTTTAATCATTCGTTAGATGTTTTCCCAGTTTTTTTAATGGACTGATTGCACTCTATTCAATATTAATTGTTTTTAAAATCTTGTTTATATCTAATTGATGGCATTACTTTTCAAAACAGTACTTTTCATTCTATATTTAGATGCACTAGGTAAATTCGCAAATTTCAAGAATACAGTTATAACTTTAGTCATTTCCTCTTGAATTGATGTTGTATGTATATTCATTATTTAGGAGTTAAATGAAAAAACTGACGTTATTAAAGAAAGTGGCCCCTTTGGAAAATGGGAAACTGTTGCAATATATGAAAGGTATAGATTACAATGAATAAGTGTATTTATTTGAAATCAAAGTTTTCCTTACATCAGATCTTCCCTGAACATTTTATAGGAATGACGATTCACTGATCGAAGAAACAAAAACAGAAATTCACCAAGAAGAAATTCCAGTTGTAAAGTTCAAGGAAAGGAAGTTGCCAATTTCGAGTCAAAACAATTCACTTGTGAATGACGTTAACTTTAAAAAGAGAAAGTTTAAGCAAGACAAAAAAAGAAATATACGGCAAAGGACAGAAAATTCTTGACTATAGTCTATAGTAGTCATTGTCTTAGGCAGCTAGTATTCGGCTATGCCAATGATTTAAGTTGCGTTATTATATAGACTTTTGTTTAATGTTTTGAAATTTATTACAATTTCGACTTGAGTTTTTTTTATAAGTTTTCTTGCAGGACTGGTCACGAGTGAGGCACAGTGAGGCATTAGCCAATGACATATTAGCCCGCGCCCTCTATTCAAATACTTATCTTCTTGTATGCAAAAAATTAGTGTAATATCAGTGTCAGGAGTGAAAAAATGATCATAAAGTATAATTTTCATTGATTTTCATGTATTTATGCGGACATGCACATCAGTGATGCAAATTCTAGCCAGCCAAATCCCAAGTCATACTATTTGTATTTGGCAATGCGTTTGCCAAGTATTACAATATGTTATCGCTGGAAAATCCTTCGTTTTGCGTTCGTTATTAATCGTAAATAGTCGTGTATTTCTTAACGTGAAAACAAATGAAACATAAATGAAACTAAAAAAAATTGCTATAAGGAAACAAACATTTCATAACAATATTTTGAGTTTAATATCTACTTTATCATATTCTTTAGTGGCTTCAACCGAGGTAACGAATTACTCTGTGTTATTGTGTTTGCTTTTGTTTCTGATGGGAGTATCTTCATTTATCTGATATCCATTTTTACTGAGTGCACAGACATGCCTTGCTGTCAGCCGATACTAAAATGTGCTTTTGTTCGGCATGGTTTTGGTTTTGGAAATTTCACATTATTTTATGTACTCGCTTTAAAGCCGAAGTGTTCAGTTTTATTTTTAATAAACAAGCACAGGTTGTTAAATGTCTGGCAGTTATATCGTCCAAGGATGCTGCACGATTGCATCATGTATGACAGCATAAGTTAAAGTATGAAATGGCCGCAAAATAATTGTTTTGTTATTTTGTCCTGCTGTAATTCAGTGATTTTGGTGATCGTGATCTTGTTTGTCTTATCCACATAATTTATTCCAATATGAAATAAGGATGTGAATCTCTTTAAATTCTGTGTTTCAGACTTACAGTTACTATTAGCTGCTCTTAAAGGCAGGACTGGATGACTTCTTCAAGAAAGTTAAAAGACCATGCACTCCAATTAACTAAAAAACATTTATTCACTTGGACAATGAGTTATTACAACTGGAAATAATTGACCAATCATGAATAACACCTCATCTACCCTAAGCCCACTAACTGTTTCTGATGAATCACCTGGTCTGGTTTTTGTTGTGTTGGCTTGTCTTTTTCTATCATTATGGATTCTATTCATGGGCTTTTATTTTTCCCGATTTGTTGCTTTTATTTTTACCAAAGTTTTCAGTCAGCTATTTATTTCCAAAGATGATCATTTAAGCATTGGTAGGTTGAATGTTGTTTAAGGAAAATTGCTTTTTCATTTACATGAATAATTTAAGCATTGGTAGGTTGAATTTTGTTTAAGGAAAATTGCTTTTTCATTTACATAAATTGTTCTTATTTAAGGCTCAATCTCTATCTCTGTGTTGTCGGGAAAGTTGATGTTCCGAGATATTTTGTATGTTACAAAAGATTTCACATTGAGGTACAATCCAAGATATATTTGTGTGTCCATATGTTTGTATTCATGTATTGTATTTGTATAAAAATTGAGAATAGAGGATTAGAGGCTGTTCGTGTGAATTTTTATGGAATCTAATCACAGTTTACCTATATTAAACAATCATGCTAGGAGATTTCTTATTTGACTGCATAATACAGGTTGACTGTTTAGTAGAGGTCTTGCAGAAAAATTTAAAACACAAACTGCCAAAAAAAGTGATGAATTTGCTGCTCTTAAACGCAGGATTGGATGTGTTGAATTAGCTGCTAACTAACATAAATACTTAGAAACAAGAACCCAAATAGAAATTAAATTACATATAATTGTATAATGTGGTGTTGTTACTTTAACCAACCATTTTATACAGTTTCAAAACAATGAAAAATTTAACAGTGGCACATATAGCCAGCCTGCAAATTTAGTTCTGCCATGTCTTTAGTCCCTTTTGAAACAGTGAATAGATTTCTTAAGAAGTGAATAATGATAATTCTCTGAAATTTGCATCAAATGAGCAAACTTGCAGGCTTGCTACGCTATTGCTACTAAACAAAGGGTAATGGTCCTGCTTAAAATGCATGCTCTTGAAACTGTATCAAAATTAATAGCTCATGAGAAAAATGAATTGGTTTATTTTGGGCAGATTGGTTGATGGTTATGTTATATTTCATTGGTGGAAACAGTTTAACCCAAATAGTGATGGTAATACATCAGTTGATGGTCAAATTATATTTTATTGTTAGAAACCACAAACAATTATATGCTTTTACCAATCACAGTGTAGTGGATGTTTTCATGATATTATTCATTTTAATTTTATAAATTTGTATGTAAAAATAGATGCATTAAGAAACTAATTGTTTTTAGTGGAGCTAAGCACGAAAAATGTCAGTGACAGATTATCTGTTGTTTTGAATGGTTTAGAGCTGCATGTCTATAACAGGTACGGTGGCATACATTTTATTAAATTTATGTAATCTTGCTTATTACAATCACTGCAAATTTCAAATATTTTACATGCTTTCTTACTCCTTCATGCTGTTTTATTTCAGGTCAGATGTATATGATCGACTTAAGGATTTGTATAAAAAAGATCGCTACGGAGGTACTTGTTGCAATTTCGTTTGTGTTTATTTACTCGTACGATTTTTAGTCCTTAAAATTTCTTTTCTTGTCTTTTCATTTCATGTAGATGCACATAAATCATCGGAAAGTACTAACGGAGACTCAAACATAAGGTGTTGATGCGTCATGTTCAACGTTGGCAATTTCTGTTATCTCCATTGATTTCCATCATCATCAAATAAATTGAATCTTTTCTTTCAGTGAATTAGTTCCAGACGTTCATGGGAAGTTTCATTGGAGGGATCTTATTCCAACCATCAAATTTACAATTAATACCGTAAGTAACTATTCAATTCCTACTGGGGCACTGCTTATGGTTTGGTTCTGAAGGTTGGACACAGAAATGAGGATTTGTTGTTGATCGTACCTCATCAACATTTATTGAAATTAAAAGTGTAATAATTGCTTCTTTGGTATTTTATTTATACGCAAATGCTAGTTTGAACGCAGCCTATACGAGTCTCTATCGTAGCTACATATAGCTAATAGTTGACACATGACAGTACAATGAAAGACAGGGATGCATTTAAGGGAGGATTCAGTGTGTGTGTGGAGGGGGGTGCACCCTCTTAGCTTTGGCTTGAGGGGTACTAATTTCTCTACAAAATACTATTACAGCAATCAAGCAAAAGCAATTGTGATTTGCGTTTAATGGAGCACATTTTCCCAATCATAATAAAAAGGTTTTAACCAGAATTCAACAAAAAAGTTTGACATGTTACGGCAACAAGTAGCCAACAAAATGTAATCCAATATAGATTAGTGCTAGTACACCTTCCGATAAAAACATTATGGATTCATCCTGATGAAATGATTATGGCAACTGCAAATTATAGCTACACGATGATAAATTTCAAGAGTTTGTTCTAAATGCTATTGTTATGGTTAAATGTTTTGCCAGAAACTTTCTGAGTGCGTTATTTGCAACAATTGTTTGCGAATTTGACTCGTGGGTACAAGTGGGTACACTGACATATAGGTGGGTATGTTTACATTATGTTACTTTTGTACAGGGGAAGATTGCGTTTGGAAACAAACTGGTGAAAACAACTCTTTGTTTTCATTTTGAAAGTGCACTTACAACATACAGAATTACTGAGGTAAATATTCTATGCAGCATATGTAGAGTTTAGTGTCGAATATAAGGACAGTTTATCATGAGCGGACAGTTTTCTTCATGAATTATGTACATTTGATGAAAATATGTATGAATGTATTTGTCAATGACGTATTGATGTTTACGACGCACTAAATAAGATTTGTTATTGAATTTTCAGTCCTCTTCATCATTGGATCAATTTGCTCATTCAGTTACATGTGACTGTAAAAATATCCGTGTAATGTTGGCTCCAAGTCATGGTTATAATGGAGACAAAGACGAGTGATTATTTTCATTATTTATTCTAAATAGTTCTATTTTTTATTCTATTTTAAGTTCTGATCATTCAATTTTTGAGAAACTGCGTTTTTGTTTTTGGTTGCATACATTTTGTTGAACCATATTAGATTTGCTAACAAAACCATGTTCCTCTATTGCTCCGAATTCATTTGGCTTACTTAAAGTACTGAGCCACAGGCTCTCTTTATCACGTGTTCAGTGTTCTTTCGCTGTGTTGTTTTTCATTCTTTTGATATCTGCAGTATTGATGTATTTGTAGTCCACCTCGTTACATGGGTGAAGGTTTTGTTGTTCTGCAGTCGCAAGTTTGTCTGATCAATTACATACAGGATGTACCTGGTATGCTGATATTGTGAATATATTTCCCAGATTTCATTTGGACAAACATGTTCATGAAATATTTATGTATGTATGTATGTTCAATATATCTACTTAATACTGTAGGTATGGTGCCTGAGATAAGTACTGAAAGTGAAAATGCAATTGATACAGACCCTTGTTGGAATCTTGATGTCACTTTTGAAAAATCGACGTCAATAAGTTATGGACCTTGGGCCGACCGACAAAGGCAAGTAATAGTTTTGCCAAAATATAAATGGTTATCTATAACGGACTGATGTTGTAGATAACGATTGATTTAATTGAATTGGATTGTTTAGTGAAGCACGATAGTAGAGTTGAATATAGTTGAGTAGAACACAATGGTGTAATAGAACACGATGTTTTAACAGAAAAGGATGGTTTAGTAGGGCACAATGGTAGAGTTAATTAGAAAGATAGTGAAGCATGGTAGAGTTGAATAGCATGATGACAAAGCATGGTGGTGAAGCACTGTGGAGTTGAATAGCATGATGGTAAAGCACATTGGAGTGGAATAGCATGATGATGAAGCACAGTGGAGTTGAGTAGCATGATGGTGAAGCACTGTGGAGTTGAATAGCATGATGACAAAGCATGATGGTGAAGCACAGTGGAGTTGAATAACATGATGGTGAAGCACATTGGAGTTGAAAAGCATGATGGTGAAACATGATGGTGAAGCACTGTGGAGTTGAATAGCATGATGGTGAAGCACTGTGGAGTTGAATAGCATGGTGGTGAAGTACAGTGGAGTTGAATAGCATGATGGTGAAGCATGGTAGAGTTGTTTAGAATGATTGTGAAGCATGGTAGAGTTGAATGGAATGATTGTTATGGGAACAGAATGGTGTAGAAGAACATGTTTGTTTAATAGAACGGGATAGTTTAGTGAAGCACGGTGGTAAAGTTGAATAACACGTTGATTTAGTAGAAAACGATGATGTTATAGATTATAGTGTTGTAGACGATTTAAGTTTAGTTATGTTAGAAAAGATGAATTTTATTTTACTGTAGGGATCAACTTCAAAAATTTTTCTATCCTTTTGACTATCAAGAGCATGCTGTTAGTAAAGCACTTGGACCTGGCCATCGAAGGGAGCATATTGGTTTGGAGGTCACGTTCAACTTTGAAAGTAATTCAACTCTGGATATTTTATTTACCAAAGACCAGGTTAATATTAGAAGACTTTGCAAGCTTTATTCAAATTAATAATTACTACATTTGGTTGTGATTAAATTTGTAGAATTTTGATTTTTCATCTCTTTAATGCCATATTTTTCAGGAAACACAAGCTCTTCATTTATGTGTTGGTCGGGGATCCCAAATCCGTGTTTTCCAGCCATGGCGTATTCAGGAATATGGTTACATGTCGTCTGTCGTAGTTCATTTACTAGAAGTAGAAGTTTCCACGAGTTTAAAATTTCGTCAACTCATTGAGGCAGAAGAACTGAAAGTCAGTGGTTTCATTTTATGGTGTATGCTGTAATTTTATTATTTTTTAATATTATATTTCATCTTTAGTTAACCGTTAATATTACAATGCCTCGTTTCTGGAATCATACACAATATTGGTCAGCTGATATTGTTCTCAACAAAGCAACTTGGTTCTTCATTTTTGCTCAAAAGTTTTTTATTCAAGGTGCGCATTGTTGCAATTACTTGAGGCTATTGATTCAGACACTCAATTGGAATTTTTCTATTATAACACATCATTTCCAAAAATATATAGATCTTGTAAATGACTGGTCTGCTAAAACTGCGTCGGATATTCTCACCTTTATTCCTTATGAATGGGCTATGAATATATCTCTCCGAGATTTTGAGATGATTTGGATGGCGAATGACTACAACTGGATTGATTGCTCAAGCAATTGGCTAGAAAACAGTGAGTTGAGATACTTTTCTTCATAGTGGACCCCAGGTGCAGACAGTTTCGTAAACTGTCGAACTTTCGTGCGTGCGATTCCTCCAAATATTTAATCACTGGACCAGGTGGTTGCTTCAAATGTTGAACCCTTAGACCAGGTGGTTGCTACAAATGTTGAACCGTTAGACCAGGTGGTTGCTACAAATGTTGAACCTCGCTACCTGGTGGCTGCTTAAACCCCCTACTTTGTTTCATTTCGCTTGATATAAAGTAGATTTTTACATTTTCCTTTTTTCCAACTATGCAGCTGAATTAGGTTTGTGTGGCGAGGTGCTGGATGTGTCGTTTGTTTTGTCTTTCACAAATTTTCTTCCCGAAGTAGAGGAGATTAAATTCTTGATCCAGGTGAGTAATTGCTTAACAAACTGTTTTAGTACTGAGTTTGAGATAAGCGTTTTTGCAACTTGTATCTGAATTTGGACGTTTTTCGCCAGCCTTTTTTCATAACAAGTGATCTATATTTGCCAGAATGTACTTTAATTAACTCTTGCTTTGCTCATTTGTTTCGACTACAACATGTTTATGTACTGGGTTGTGAATGTTTACATTTGTTTCGACTACTACATGTCTATGTACTGGGTTGTGAATGTTTACATTTGTTTCAACTACAACATGTCTATGTACTGGGTTGTGAATGTTTACATTTGTTTCGACTACAACATGTCTATGTACTGGGTTGTGAATGTTTACATTTGTTTCGACTACAACATGTCTATGTACTGGGTTGTGAATGTTTACATTTGTTTCGACTACATCATGTCTATGTACTGGGTTGTGAATGTTTACATTTGTTTCGACCACAACATGTCTATGTACTGGGTTGTGAATGTTTACATTTGTTTCGACCACAACATGTTTATGTACTGGGTTGTGAATGTTTACATTTGTTTCGACTACAACATGTCTATGTACTGGGTTGTGAATGTTTACATTTGTTTCGACCACAACATGTCTATGTACTGGGTTGTGAATGTTTACATTTGTTTCGACCACAACATGTCTATGTACTGGGTTGTTAATGTTTACATTTGTTTCGACCACAACATGTTTATGTACTGGGTTGTGAATGTTTACATTTGTTTCGACTACAACATGTCTATGTGCTGGGTTGTGAATGTTTACATTTGTTTCGACTACAACATGTCTATGTGCTGGGTTGTGAATGTTTACATTTGTTTCGACTACAACATGTTTATGTACTGGGTTGTGAATGTTTACATTTGTTTCGACTACAACATGTTTATGTACTGGGTTGTGAATGTTTTTGTTTGTATAGGTTGAGCAACTTGTTGGAAGGTTAAATGTTCCTGAATCAAATACACTTCGCCGTAGCTTGCTGTCACTTGTTCGTGATGAAGAACGTAAGTTCATTCCTGGTTTGGTGACAACGGGAAATGTTAATCAAGAGGAAAACGATAGTGGAGAAGAGCATAATACTTGTTACGATGAGAGCGGACTTAGTTCAGGCTGGAGACGACATACAAAATTAGAAAAAGGATGGGTTGATATATTTTCCACGCCAACACTTTCATTCATTATAAGTTATCTTTATCATCCAATCATGCATGGTGAAACATTTGAACATGTGCAGCAAAGACTTCGCTCTAATGGTGTAGAAGTACCACAAAAGCCCACTGAACTTGAACCTGATGCTATAAGCGTGGAACTCAATGCAAACTCGTGTGCTTTCAAACTTGTGGGAATGCTTCTTAAATCCCTGATTAATATAAAGGTACGTGGAACGCCATTTTTGTTCTTAGTGATTCTACTTTATCCGTTTTGCTCTTTATTTGCATTCTTTATAAATGATGAAAGAAAAAGTGTATGTTTTTGTACTCGTGTAATTGTTCATATTAACAGCAACTTTAAACATACATATGACAGCTATCGATATGTAGCATGTTGTAATGACTGACAATATTTTAACTTGTTACAGGAAAATTATTTTGGTGCCCATCAGATGTATTGCGAATACAATCCTCGAAGTGTATCGCATTTTGAACGTTCAGTTATGTCATATGAATTACATCTTCACGACTTTAGTGCAAAGGAGTCCAATCTGCTGATGTTTCGACCGGTCGACTTGAATATTCTTGTCAATTTGAACTATATTAAAGCTGAACTCACACAGGTATGTCTAAATTTTACACAGCTCTAAATTTTACCCTCAAGCGTCTCTGAATTTTACAGACAGGTATTTCTAATTTTTATGCACAGGTGCAATGGCGTAGGAAGATCGATAATTTTGGGGCTCATATTCATGATATACAGAGTTAAGTTCCTTTGAAATCCATTGTTTTCAAAGGATCATGACGTGAATATGTGAATAGGAGCCTGCCCCCCAATTATCAATCTTCCTACGCCCTTGCACATGTGTGTCTGAATTTACACACATGTATGATAGAATTTTACACACATGTATGATAGAATTTTACACACATGTATGATAGAATTTTACACACATGTATGATAGAATTTTACACAGATATATGATAGAATTTTACACATGTATGATAGAATTTTACACACATGTATGATAGAATTTTACACAGATATATGATAGAATTTTACACACATGTATGATAGAAATTTACACACATGTATGATAGAATTTTACACAGATATATGATAGAATTTTACACACATGTATGATAGAATTTTACACACATGTATGATAGAATTTTACACAGATATATGATAGAAATTTACACACATGTATGATAGAATTTTACACACATGTATGATAGAATTTTACACAGATATATGATAGAATTTTACACACATGTATGATAGAATTTTACACAGATATATGATAGAATTTTACACACATGTATGATAGAATTTACACACATGTATGATAGAATTTTACACACATGTATGATAGAAATTTACACACATGTATGATAGAATTTTACACATGTATGATAGAAATTTACACACATGTATGATAGAAATTTACACATGTATGATAGAATTTTACACACATGTATGATAGAATTTTACACAGATATATGATAGAATTTTACACACATGTATGATAGAATTTTACACAGATATATGATAGAATTTTACACACATGTATGATAGAAATTTACACACATGTATGATAGAATTTTACACACATGTATGATAGAAATTTACACACATGTATGATAGAATTTTACACACATGTATGATAGAATTTTACACACATGTATGATAGAATTTTACACACATGTATGATAGAATTTTACACACATGTATGATAGAATTTTACGCAAACACACGTGCCGAACTTTTCGCATTTGGTGCATGGCGAATATCCATCTCATAATAGCGACATGTTTTACGTATTTTTACACAAAAATAGAGTAACAATGTATTCCAACGTATAATTAACTAAACTTATCGAATTGGCGCAGTTCAAAAATGGAGAGATAACGTTGGTCTAAGTATCTGTTTAGTTGTGAAGTTTATTTTTGTTCACGAAACGAGTTTTTTTTTGCTATTTCTATTGACTTTCATTATAATTTTCAGCATTGTAACTCGGATGTAATCGCTCCTTTACTCCTTACCGATGGCCTTTCGTTTGAAATGCACAGAAATCTCTTTGAAACACGATTGCAACTTAATCTGATGCCTATAACAATAAAAGTGAATGATGCTATGAAGGTGATTTAGTTTTGCTAGAGAAATACTTTAAGATTTGTTATAGTTAAGAGGATAGTAAAACATCAATACCATTTGTTTACAGTACTGCTTATACTTCATGTATGATAACTTTACTTTATTCTGTTCAAATCTAATCATAAAATAACTTTGAACTATGAATAGCCGTTGACTTCACACATAGACTGACTTTAATATATATATTATTATAATTGAATTTTGTATATACCTCAGGTACTTGTATGGCTTATGACAGATCAACTTTATATTTACAGTATATATGTCGTCATATCTTGTTTATTTTGTTGTTTTTTACAGAGAACGAATTGCAATAGCAATTTGAACCATGGTTCTCTTCATCTCTCAGGAATACAGCTGCGTGGTCATGCTATGTTTTCTAATGAAGACCAGCCTGATGATGATGCAGACAGCAAAGAATATGCTTGGTTGCTTGAAATGCAGCTTGGGACATTTTTTGGAAATGTGACCATTTCTCAGGTTTTTGTATTTTATAATTCTTATAGATCGTGTTTTATTATAGATCTTTACGTTGTTTTTACCTTGAAGGTTTACTGCTCGAATCTTACATTAAAACTCCTTTCTTAAATGTTTAAATTTTGATTGTTGTATTCCACATTTTCAGTTGGCGGCAGTATATAATTGGGCTGAATTGTTTGCCTTCCATTTTTTGAACAAAGAAAACGTTATGAAACATCCAAATGCGAAAAAAATTTCTCGTTATGAAAGCGAACAGGTGGAGAAACGCGAAACGATGAATGCTTCCATTGGTGACGTCAATTCGCTGCGTGTTACTGAAGATGATTTGATTTACAAAATAACTCGTTTGTCTGTTGAAGAAATCGATGTTTGTATTGTGGAGACAAGTTGCTGCTGTAATGTGAAGGTACTATGAATCGATATTTGTTCAGTATATGCAATTTTTAGTGGAGTTGAAAAGCTTGCACGAGAAAGAAATTATGTAATTTTTATTTAGATTTCGCCTGTTCGTATGGCATCGTGCAACCTTCACACACTTGGCTCAAAGACTGGTATGAGTTTAATAATTCACAAAATTGACATTTCCCAGTATGTTCTTCTTCTGCCTGTTAATAAACTCAAAAATCCTCCTGGGCAGAAAGAATCATGTTGGCTTGAAGCCGGCTCTTTTCGGGCTGGTCCTGTTATTTCTGATATTCTTCTCAACGAGGGTCTGCAACATCCTTCACAACAGAGAGAATTTTTAAAAAAACATGACGATAAAAGTCGACGTCTTTGGTTTCTATGGAAACATAGTAAGTCACGTTATACTTCGTCCAGTGATTTTGCAACGCGATGCGGATGTGTTGGGGGGTGTAATTTCTTCGGAAAGAATGTCAATGGACCAATATTTTTCAAAACTGATCGACTTGATGCTGCGCAAGAAGAACAAAAAAATGGTTTATTCAGAAGTCCCGACGGATGGCAGAGTATGGAGTTGGAAGAAGATGACAATAATTCATTTTTATAATGAATCTCATTCTAAAAGACTTCAACGTCATAACAGCTGGTCTGGGAGCGGTCACTCACCAAAGATTCAAAGAAATTATTTTCAGGGATCTGCTCGGTTCAGCTCAACTAAAGGTAAAATGTAAGACTGTTTCTTCTAATGAAATTGAATTATTTATGAACGAGAGAAGCAAAGTTGCATCTCTGCATGTTTAACATTCATGTGCGTTGTATTCGTGCACATTTTTTCTTAATTTATTTACGACGACGTGACTTTCATTTTAAACAGTTATCTTTTCATGACCATTATAATAAAAAGTACATGTTTGATTTATCCACTAATTGTTCAATCTGCTCATGTACTTAATGGTGCTTACTGTTATGAAAAAAGTAAGAATGTTTCTTTCCCTGACATGAAATAGTTTACGCCGTATTTAATTTGTAGTTTCAGGTTCGACCACTTCTAATATTTTCATCCCAAATTCTGGCAGCATTGGTGAGAACTATCTTGGAAGTATACGTAAGAATAGCGTTGAAAATTCTGAAAACGTTCGTCAAAGATTAGCCAGCGATGCTTCTTATTATTCATGCAAGAGCGACCTGTGAGTAATTCATTGATTATGTACAGTGACTTTATACGTTGATATTTTCTATGATTTGAAGCATATTAAATGAGTTGGAGTCTGATTCCTTTGATGTTCAAGTGGGAATTGTTTTGCATGCAGTGTTTTGTTAGAAAGTGAGCCCAGATCCTCAGTAGCTACTTGTGTTGATTTGATCACACATAATTGTCTATATGTTAGTGTTAAAGTGGTTTAAGTTTTGTGTTAATTTGATCACACATAATTGTCTATATGTTAGTGTTAAAGTGGTTTAAGTTTTGTGTTAATTGTTTTGACATTATTTTGCAGAGACAGAAGTACATCACGATCGCCATCAACCTTATCATTGGAAAGTTTCTCATCAGCTGTTGAGAACATTGAAAACCAGAGGAAGGACTTTCAAGATAGCTGTATTTTATTACCTTCTGTTTTATTTTCGCAATACAGAAGTCATCTTTCAGAGATGCACTGCGATGTTTGGCTGGAAATTGAAGAATCGACTTCGTTCACCAACAGAAAACTTAATATGGTGCAAAACGTCAAGGTATTTATTTGGCAATCAGATAAAATTTTTTAGTGGAAAAATTGAAAGGTGGATTAGGGTTAATCTTCATTTACAGGTTGTTGAACAAGTGCCGAAAATCACTCCAAAGCGACATGTGTTTAGTTCAAACACTCCACGTCAATTTCATACTCTTATCGGAAAGAATAGTGATGAAAAATGGAATGGGCCATCAAGAAATCCGTTTATGGAAGACATCAAACTCAATTTCAACAATATGTATGTGGTTATTTATAAGTTTGAAAATTTGTAATCCAGGCATTTAATACATAAAAGATAAAAGTTTCTCCGGATTTTAAGTGATTTTTATTGAGCTTTCGACCCGTTGCTTCGAGCCTTCATCAGAAGGACGTCTCCAAGCTAAAAGCACGTGTAAATAAATATCCTCATTCTGATGAAGGCTCGAAGCAACGAGTCGAAAGCTCAATAAAAATCACTTAAAATCTGGAGAAACTTTTATCTTTTATGTGGTTATTTATATATATACGTATATACCTCAACTTTATTGTTCTTATTGTGGTGAAGGAAAAGACTTTATTATATTAGGTTTCTCGTTTGTGTAGTTCGGAAAAGACTTCTCAAAATCATGAATCGTTTTGGAGTCATTTTAATGCTGGTCAAGAACAAGTTTCCTCGCCGTCAAATCAACAAACCTCAATTTTGAAGATTGAAAACTTCGTCAATATCATGTTGTCTCCTTTAATGCTTGATGCTTTTGATAGGTAAGAAGTTTTACATTTAACATTTAAGAAAAACCATAACACTGACTATATCAATGTGCATACTGCAACTAATATGGACATCGGACATTTAATCCTTCGACAATAAGACAATCTTTATTATGTAAACCGCGGGCAACAAGGCAACTATACGGACATTTAAACATTTGAAGACTATCGTTATTTAAATATTAGTGAAAACTTTATCGCTCGTAATAATTAGTTTACTGTACTACTTACAGAAGCAGGTAAAAGTTTTTATGAAAAATGTTGTTATTTACCAGAAGAATGCTCCTCGCATGATACATTAATTAATATTACTTGGAAGCGAAATTAAATAAATCTGCAAAACATATTTTAGTTTGCTTCAAATTGTGAGTCAAAAAGACAGTGTTTCTTTAAAATTTTGCAATATCCTTTGATGTTGTTAGTGATGTTACTCCGTATAGTGAAGTTTACGGTTTTTGGGGCATTTAGCGACGTGTGTTTTTCAAACTCTCTATTTTTAGGTACTCAAAAGCACTGTCTGAACACGTGAAAAATTTTCATCCATTTGCCGTTCTTGATACAATCCATGTTAGAAGTCTAAGTCTCGCTCAAAAGAAAGTCGGTATGAATTTTCCAGAACTGTACAAAGACACATACGAGTGTGAAAGCTTCCATGTATCAATTCCTGGAGTGAATGTTTGTTTCTTACAAGCTTTTACAAGAGAAAGGCAAATTTCAAAGATTTCAATGTCTACAATCAGCAGTACTGACAGTGATCTGACTGATCATCTCAACCAAAATTTTCATCCAAATCCCACTCTTTCATTGCTCGCTGTAAGATTTAAAAATTTTTCAGGAACAATGAATGTAAAGAGACAAAAAAATGCATTACTGGCAAAATACATGCACGAAAAACATGATGAAGAAGATAACGTAACGTCCAACCAAACTTTGCTTCCTCCTTCATTTTTATGTGAGAAGGATGGTGTTGAAGATGTAGGCAATAACATGGTGGGCAATTTTAACTTGGCGAAAGTTCAAATGCAGTTTAGTCGCTTATGTAATAAAAGTGACGTGGAGAACAGTTACACAACGGCAATATCTCAAAGTTGCAGCAAGGTTGACTTCGTTTATTCAAGCTCAAATATAGTTCAGTTTTCCAAGAATCTCGATTTGAAACTATTAACAAAAAAAGATATTGTAAATTTTGTCATGTTGGAATCTGGAATTGATAATATCTCGCTTAAATTTGGAAGTTGTGTGAAGTTAAAAACTTATAGAAACTTAGAAAACGCTTCGTCAATGAAGAAGGCCGGTCACAACCGTAGCCAAAGTGCTCCTGCGCAACTTTTATCAAAGTTAGCTCAAAATGATGTCACTAATACATCAGCATCACATCAACCGACGCTTCACGAAAACCAAAAAGAACAAATGCTAGAGAGTGTTATCGTAGAAAAACAACCTGGTCTTTCTGTTTCACCTCGTGCTGTATCTGTATCTGCTTTTAATGTTCCTATTTCCTCTCATAAAGATTCCTGTAGTTCTATTACATCATCTTTAAGTGCTCGCAGTGATAGTACTGGAAGACTAACTGACAATGAGAGTGAAGGAGAGGACGATGTTACTGATCAACCTTTGCTCATGCGTCATTCTGAAGATATCGCCAGGATAGGAAAACCACTTGTATCGTCAATTGTAGCGGAAGATCAGACAACGCAGGGATCCATTTGTATGCTTCATCATGAAAACGATATGGTTGTAAATTTTCAATACATTTGGTTTAACTGTGCGTCGCCGTCGTCTGTCAAACCAGTTCCTGAGAATTATCATCTTCATAACAATTTGCTTACCACTGGAATACCAGCTGTCTCAGGCTGGATGCCTGGTGTTGAGAATCTTCGAAAAAATCTTCAAGTACTTAGTGAAAGTCATCGTAGACGATTTTTAATGGTAGCATCTTGTATAATGGCTCTTGGTCTTCCTGAGAAAAATAAAATGCTTGGAACGGTAGGTTGATTATATAGTAGTCTTTTCAATGGTTATATGGTATTTTATGGTGCTATTTCTGATGTACCTATAGGCGACTGAAAATAATTTTACGTCATTGTAAAAATCTGAAATGCAGGAAAGTAATCGTTCAATTATTTCGTATTTATTTTTTAGCATAAGATTGTTAGTAAGCTAAATGATGAATCAAAATTTCTTCAAAAAGAATATTCCAGTCAGTTGATTTTTCATCTTCGTCGTCAAGCAGTTGGTAAAAGAAAGCTGGCAGTTCTCACTGCTTTATCCGATGTAGATGCTGTTCCTCCTACAGATGATCTTAATCGTGGGATAATGGCGCTTTCTCGTCAATGGAAATGTTTGCTCGGTGAAAAGGATGAAGAATTTCGTTCTGCTGGTCCTCACAAGCGTCTTGTCGTTGGTCGGGGTGTTCTAACAGAGCGTGACCGAGCAATTCTTAAAAACGTTAAATTTAGAAAATCACAAGATGATGACATGATTCATGCAGGTAATTTCATATTATTTATCATAGAACTCGGTGTTTATTTTAAATTTTAAGACTTTCCATTTATTTTTTCTCCCGAAATCTTGGAAGTTTGAGAACTCATATAATTGTAAATTGGATAAGTAATGAAAAGTTTGCCGTAGACGTTTATGTCAGTACCACGTGATAAGCATGAATCGTTTATAACATTATCACGTGGCACGGAGAAGTTTTTTAGAGAAATAGCTATGTTTACAATGTAGCTGGTTGTTTAGAATATTCCAGGAAAACCCTGGGAAAGGGAATCAAAGATGTGCATGTTCTTTTAATTTATTATATCTATGGAATTAACTCATATGCAATTAACAAACAGAGACCCATATCTATACATTTATATTTTTTATAGAGTTAGAATCTACCAATCAAATGACTCAAATTGCATCTAATGATGTAAATATCAATGTAAAAATGAATAATCCACCATCGCCTAAATCATCGTCTCTTATATCGTCAATGTCGTCAACTGATAGTGAAAATTTACCATTGACCTATAAATATCGAGCGAAAAAGAAGATACAGCAGAAAGAAGTTGAGCCAACTTTATATAGTTTCTTTTCTTCCCCAGTCTCCTCACCAAGATCCAGTAAACACAGCACAAGCATTTACGATAAATATCAAACTCAACCAAAAGGTAACAAAGAAAATAGTTTAAGATTTTATAGATTTGCTCTCTAGTTAACGACTTATCTTTATATCATGTGTCGTTTTATGAATTTCTTTTTTGAAGATAACTTTATTTTGCAATGGTTTTGCTAGCCCGCATGCATATTTTGTCCTGTAGCTCCTGTTATGTCAGTGTGTGAAAGCAATAGATCTGTAGCTACAAAATGAGTAATGATCTCTCATATTTACAAAGCACCAACAAACTTTGCCATTTAATTTTTTCATTATGATTGTTGTCGAAGTTTTTAAGTTAAATGAATAGTGAAAAATTTTTTTCGTTCTCGTAAAGAATACATTAATTATTTTCACATGATTCAAGTCACTTTTCTCCGTCCAACGTGTTTTTAGTTGCGTTTATGCTTAAAAGTCAGCTTAGTGTAGAACAATAATTTAAATTTCATAACAAGCGGTTTCTTTAAAATTATATTGTTCTACATTATGTCACGAATGCTATAAAGGTGATGCTCGTTTTTCAATTTTAAATAATTTATGCATTTTTCATGCGTTTTAGACTACATTCCTATATGGCGACTATTTTGTGTTTCCTTCACAAATAACTTGATTTATTAGAGAACTATCTTTTTTGTTTAGTGACCTGGGGTACTCTTGATAAGAACGAAGATGATTTATTTGGACAAATGGTTAGTCAACCAACAAGTGGAAAACAAATAGCTGATGAAAAAGTTATTTTTAAAGAGTTTTTCCTTGGAATGGGTTTCCTTCTATCGTCAGAGGAGATGTCATCTTGTTCAGATAAAACCTTTTCATTGCTGGTTACATTAAAATGTGTACGTGTTGATATATCTGAAGGAAAACTAGATTGTTTACTAAGAGTCAAGGTCAAACCTCCTCAAATTGTTACGACAGACTCACAAACTAAAACACCATTGTTTATGCTCCAAAATCTTCAAAATAAAGTCAATTTCAACAGCAAACCTTTGCTAAATGTGTTTAGCGAGAAAGCCGACGAGAGGTCTAAAAGTAAACTGCATTTTTTTGAAACACCGAAACCAACAACTTTGACACGTTCTGCTCACGTGAACATAAACTGTCAATATGCTACTCAGAGTATAAACTTGTCTTTGATCAGACTTGTGCTTCAAGTTGCTGATATTGTTGATATTCTTGGCGAAACGTATGATGGAATAAAATCTGGCAAGCTTTTTCACCTGGAAAATGTGCAGAAAATTGAAGAACAAAAAAGAAAAACTATCTCGGAGAATCAAAAATGCTGGAGAATTATGTCACAAGTTTCTGATCTTTATTCAATATTGCCATCAGGAGTCACAAATAATAAGTCAGGTGAACGCAATATGTATGGTATAACTTTGCGACTTTTACAATTTCCGCAACAATTCTAGTAATAAACTTCAGCAAAACTCATAATTTGATTTGACTTTGAGTTTTCCGAGATTGAAACGGTATTTCGTCAGCATGTATAGTGGTAGGCGATATTTTTAGTTCCCTTACGTACTTTAACAACTTAAATATACTATGTTACTAATTACTGATATACATACGCGTGTCCTGTCTATCTCCTAGTATATTCACGTGTCCTGTCTATCTCCTAGTATATTCACGTGTCCTTTCTATCTCCTAGGATATTCACGTGTCCTGTCTATCTCCTAGCATATACGCATGTCCTGTCAATCTCCTAGCATATACGCGTGTCCTGTCTATCTCCTAGCATATACGCATGTCCTGTCTATCTCCTAGTATATACGCGTGTCCTGTCTATCTCCTAGCATATACGCGTGTCCTGTCTATCTCCTAGCATATACGCGTGTCCTGTCTATCTCCTAGTATATTCACGTGTCCTGTCTATCTCCTAGTATATTCACGTGTCCTGTCTATCTCCTAGTATATTCACGTGTCCTGTCTATCTCCTAGCATATACGCGTGTCCTGTCTATCTCCTAGTATATTCACGTGTCCTGTCTATCGCCTAGTATATACGCGTGTCCTGTCTATCTCCTAGTATACGCACGTGTCCTATCTACCTCCTAGTATATTCACGTGTCCTGTCTATCTCCTAGTATATGCACGTGTCCTAATATACCTGTTATTGAATGAACTTTCTCGTATTTTTAGCTAAAATTCCAGAACATAAGATTGATATGGAAGATTTTTCCAGTGCAGTAAATCGTCGAGCACCTCGTGTTTCACTAAACGCTTCCAAAGATTTCAGGTTTAATTCGAGAAAAACGTTCTCACGTGACAACCCGAGTGTTGCCATGCCTCCCAAAGACAAAAAGGTTATTTCCATGGGAAGAACACCACGTGACCGACCACAACTGAACGTTGTTGTTGTGCTTTTGTTACAAAGAATGAAATGTGTTGCGACATTTGGAGAACTCTGTCTGAAGACTGAAATCAATAGCATCAACCTTTGTGCTTGTCACAAAGTGGAAAAACACACATTAAATAAAAAAACATCCAATGGTATGTGTTACTACGGCAGTAAAAATGTTTATCATGTACATTAATAAACTCGTTCTTCTCCTTTTTAAATCTTTTAATGTAGAAGCTCATTCTACTAAGAAATTGTTTACTTTCTCTGGTCATGTGGAGAATGCTCGTCTTGTTCTCTACGAGATTGGACATCAAAGCGAGTTAGTGTTCATCTCTCTACAGTCTGTTACCTTCCCAACTATAATGGTGTCTTTAAATCATTATCAGTATACGACGTTTTAATGTGAATTGATATCTTTCATTCCAATGTTACATGTTTCGATGTATTATTGTCCACTTCAGTGTTTAATTTCAATATTACATATTTTTCAGTACGGTTGTTAGCTGTGTTTTAAATTCATCCAATGGTATGTATTCATTTGCGACCCAACGGGAAGATTTGAAGAAAAGTGTCGTTGTTTCACTTGGTAAAGTTGATGTCGACATTCCTCAACATCCCGTTGCTCTTCATTGCATGATGACTCGAAGCTCTAAAACGCTTTCAAAACAAATTTCTGAAATCCAAAGTCAAAGAAGCGTTGTGAGGTAGCTATTTTCATGCGCTGAAAACATTGTTCTGCTTTTGAAAATGACGTCTTATGACGTCACTGTTTTATTTAAGAAATGTCCGCACAGATAGTTTTGTTCGCGCTTTTTTTACTCACTCGTGCTTTTGACGTGTCTCAATAAAAATATTGCTTTTCTTTCACAAACCAGTGGCGCTTTCACACAGTTTAGCATGTACAATGTGAAAAGAAAATTGAGTTCATATGATTTCTTTTTTGTTTCTCCACTATTAACAGAAACATTTGCAAAGTAGAGAAATGTGTGTTGTACGACGATTTCTTTATCCATTATTTTACCATCAAAGTAATTGTTGTTTTAATGTTTGAAAAAAGTTCACGAAATAAAGTCATCCAGACATGTGCGCCATTTCTTTTAATTTCACTAATATTTTAACGTTTGTATTGTAATGTTTTAGAACGTTTAGCAGTCTTGAACGATCTTCTCTTGTTGATTTACCACATGACAAAGATTCGAGTGAACTTGGCGACATTCCATTGGTTCAAATTCCTAAAGATGATCTCGATGAAACGGATGGTCGTCATCCATACTTTCGTACCCAGTCTTCGAAAGATTTTCCACAAATTTCAATCACTGTTCGTTTGCAAGGTTTCTCTATTGGAGCGTCTTTACTTCCTTCTCTGAAAGTTGAATATAAGGTATTGTATGGTGGATGAAGTGTTTCAAAAGACAAAATTGCTATTTTGTCAGAATGAACTGTTTCCTGTTGTACAATACGAGAATGTTTTACCGCTTGTCCTGTATTTAAAGCTAATTATAAAATATCTTTTGATATTTTGTAGATCGGTGCAGTTTCATCTTTTGGGAAGACTGGTAAAGAGAATTCGTTTAAACTTGACATGCCAGAACATCAACTTAGCTTCACTTCAAAGGTAGGAATGAAATGTTACTGTATGCTATAATGTAGGTCTTGTCTTATTATTCTCTTTCATATCATATATTTACAAAGATTATTTATCATTCATATGTAGGTTAAATCTTTTGACAGCAGCATACCAGCTTCAACCTCCATTCATCTTCCGCGTGTTGATTTGTCCGGTGTTCTGCGATTGGCCAGTTCTGATAAAGACGCCACGTTCTTTATTGACAAGAACCATTTAAGGATTGTTGCCGATATTGGAGCTTTTAATCAAAATCTCTCAACTGATTTGCTTAATCATCTTATATTTATTCAGAAAGGTTTTATGAAGGTATTTGAAATCTTTCCCTAAAGGGAGAATGGTTCACCTTAGTAACCATAATCACTGAGGTTCTTCACTCTAAGGTCATCACGGTCATTAAGGTTAGCATGATCACTAAGGTTTTCACGGTCATTAAGGTTAACATGATCACTAAGGTCACCATGGTAACTAAGTTTACGAGGATCTTGTTGATCACGAGGAACAAGCATTGTATTCATACTTGTTATCTGTGTTACTTAAGTTTAAAAAATTTGGGAGATTTTTGCTGAAACTTGTAAGACAACTTTTACTCACGATACATGAATACTCACTGATGATAAACAATATTTTCTTTCAGGAAGTCAATGATGTTCTTCAAAGGGTGTCAGGAGAAAGTCAACCTGTTCCTCTGTGGCGAACTGCGTCTACTGACGTTGTTGATGTGGAAGACGAAAATAGAAAGTCCTTTATCTTCACATTTGCTCTTAAACTTAAGGTAACCAAATTTTTTATTACTTATTGATTGTATTTTTTAATATTGTAGTCCTTTGTGTATTGCTGATTTATTGATATTTATATTCATAATTTGATTTTAAAGTAATGGAATTGCTGGGGTTTTTTTCAGGGAATAAAGATAACTGCCACAACTCCTTCATCCACTGCTGTTTGTTTACAAACTGGATCTGTTAATCTTGAAGTGTCAAATAACGAGGAAATAAAAACAGACGTAATTTTAGAAAGTAAGTTAACACACAATAAATTTCTGTATTCAATCGCCCCGATATTTAATAGTGAAAAAATGCGAGGTGTTATTCTCTGAAATGTTATAATGATTTTATAGAGAAAATAAAGTTTTGGAAACTTATAAATGCTGTAATTTTTTTTATTTATCTTCCAATTTTTTAACACTATTATCTTTTTAGAAGGCGAACAAAGAAAAGCGAAAATATTTATTAAAGCGGACGTGGATCTTACCCTTTCACTTCTTCAGTTTTTGAAGGTACATTCGATTATTCTCAGAATTGAAATTATAGTTGGGCATTTGTTGTTGTAGGACGCATTGGTATTTATGAGGATATTTCTTTCTTCAAATGTGTGATTTACGACCGTCTTTCACCTTGTTTCATTTTTTCATTTCTATCTTCACTTCTCAAAATGTCTGTTTGGTTTATTTTCAGGATCAATCTGTTGTTGAAAGCAGCGATGATTCTCAGCAACTTGCATTTTTCACAACTCATGTTGGATTACGCAACTGTTTACAGGTTTCTCTTTCCGTGTAATTTTATATTCTCCGTTAACGTTTTCATTATTTTGGAAATATGTTTTCAATAATATTTTTTATGATTACGTTTTTACTAATTTTACGCATTGACAAATTTTCTGGGGATGTAGGGGGTAACACCCCACAAACATCAGATTTCACCGCCTAAATGTATCGTTCATCCCTCCAAGAAACATATTACCCCCTCCTCTCAATTTTTAGCAGAACAAAAACGTAGTACGGTTGAATTGAGTTTATCGCGGCGAAATTTCAACTTTTTATACAACCTTTGATGGCTGCACTACTAGATCACTCTAAAGTCTACATCCTTACATTGTCTTACGTCACTTCCTTACTAACTCACCTCCCTAAAATTTTTAGCACCACCCCTGCAAAAAATATGAAAATCAATCCATGATTTTACGGTTTACATTTGTTCAAGCTTAATTGATGTTTTGTACGTGATCGATACTTAGTTAAATGTACTGTATCATAAACAGTTTGTGCTTTGTAAATAGGGAAAAGAAAATTCAGAAGAAAAAGAGACTTTACTCATTTCTGTTGTCAAGCCTTTAGTATATGTCCAACCTGTTGCTTTTGATAAAGGTATAATTTCGGCAGATCATTTACAAATATCGGATTAGAAACCTTTGTTTGAAGCTTTCTTTATTTTGCAGCTGTGTTGTTGTATATGAACTATAAAAATGCATATACTTACTGGAATGAACAGAGAATGTCCCTCACCGAAGATGTATGTTATTTATACTTTATTTTATAGCATCATAACGTATGCATGTTCTTTCATTTCATTGTTTTTTTTTTCAATCTTTTTGTCAGGTGCAATTTGCTACACAAGCTGTCTTTGAAAAGCTTCCCCAGCCCAACCAAGCGACAGTGCAACTTTCTGGCTTTTTATTTCTGCAACTTACAGTTAGTGACTTGGGAATCTGTTTGCCATTACACACACCTTACCAAGTATGTCCAATGTATTCATTTCTCTTTATATTGTCTTTTGAACACGATGTTTTCTCATTGCCTGATCAGTTTATTAGTAATAATGATCATCAGTGTTCTAATTCTTCACGATCAATCATTAATTTTAATGATCATCAGTGTTCTAATTCTTCAGGATCAATTATTAATAATAATGATTATCAGTGTTCTAATTCTTCACGATCAATCATTAATTTTAATGATCATCAGTGTTCTAATTCTTCAGGATCAATTATTAATAATTATGATTATCAGTGTTCTAATTCTTCAGGATCATTTATTGATAGTAATGATCATCAGTGCTCTAATTCTTCAGGATCAATTATTAATAATAATGATCATCAGTGCTCTAATTTTTAACATTAAACCATTAATTACGATATTTCTATGTTCTAATTCTTTAGGATCAACCTCTAATAACTTCACAAGGCCCCGGAGGTAAATTGTTGTTTCAATTTTTTTGTTGGTTGTTCTCCGAAAAAATGAATTTAAATGCAACATTTTGTTTTCACAAGACTGATTGCAATGATCATACTTATTCAAAAGCAGGAATATAAATGCAAAAGCAGGGAAAAACGCTAAAATTCTGTTGGTCAGATGTTATTTTAATGTTAGAGAAAATGATACTCGTCTGCTTGATATATAAATAGCATTCCAAGCCAAACTTTTGAATCCGTGACAGTAACATGTGGTTTTGTAAATTGAAAGTATAGAAATCATGAAACTTTTTATATTCGTTGGTTGGACGATAATGATACATTTCAGTTGTGTTAAATCTATCCTTTGAGTAACATGTGGTTTTGTCAATTGAAAGTATAGAAATCATGAAACTTTTTATATTCGTTGGTTGGACGATAATGAAACATTTCAGTTGTGTTAAATCTATCCTTTGAGTAACATGTGGTTTTGTCAATTGAAAGTATAGAAATCATGAAACTTTTTATATTCGTTGGTTAGACGATAATGAAACATTTCAGTTATGTTAAATCTGTCCTTTGATTACTTTTCATTTTTAAGAGATTAACTTGGCGCTTTTATTAACAATGGAGAAAATGTTGTTGACGTGCTGTTCGAGTGCCTCGTTTGTTAGCAAAGGAAATTTCACCCATTTCTGTCTTCGATTTGCTGAAAAGTTTGATGTTAAACAGACGGAATGGAGACCAGACGAACGAAATGTTTGTTTGATGAATTCATGTAAGGAAGTGTATCTCAATAACAACCAATGAAAATATTGACAAACACGAACTAATTGTTTGTTATTGAATTGAACAACAGGATGATTTCTCATTAAAAACTCTTATTTCAACAATGCGGTGTTATTTTATAATAAAATTTGTACGAAACTTTCTTGTGTAAATGACACGTGTTTAACTTGCGAATCATTTTAAAAATAAAGGCAGGGTCATGTAAACGTTGCTTTTGAGTCACGGTTTGCTACAGGCATGACGTTAACGGGCAGTGTTCCTCAAAAGTATGAATAATTTGAATATGGACTTCACGTGAATCGTTACTTGTACGTAAAAGGTTAATGTTAACATTTTTTATTTTAGGTAAGGTATCAAATGGGACTTATGAAGTTTGTTCTCGTACAATACGGGCACCTTATGCTAACGGTATGTGGTAAATAATATTTATGCTTTACAGCCATTGCTTGACTTTTTTGTGCAGTTGTTCACTAATCGTGTGATAACTTCTTAAACTTGACTTTTTTGTGCAGTTGTTCACTAATCGTGTGATAACTTCTTAAACTTGACTTTTTTGTGCAGTTGTACACTAATCGTGTGATAACTTCTTAAACTTGACTTTTTTGTGCAGTTGTTCACTAATCGTGTGATAACTTCTTAAACTTGACTTCTTTGTGCAGTTGTTCACTAATCGTGTGATAACTTCTTAAACTTGACTTTTTTGTGCAGTTGTTCACTAATCGTGTGATAACTTCTTAAACTTGACTTTTTTGTGCAGTTGTTCACTAATCGTGTGATAACTTCTTAAACTTGACTTCTTTGTGCAGTTGTTCACTAATCGTGTGATAACTTCTTAAACTTGACTTTTGTGCAGTTGTTCACTAATCGTGTGATAACTTCTTAAACTTGACTTTTTTGTGCAGTTGTTCACTAATCGTGTGATAACTTCTTAAACTTGACTTTTGTGCAGTTGTTCACTAATCGTGTGATAACTTCTTAAACTTGACTTTTGTGCAGTTGTTCACTAATCGTGTGATAACTTCTTAAACTTGACTTTTGTGCAGTTGTACACTAATCGTGTGATAACTTCTTAAACTTGGCTTCTTTGTGCAGTTGTTCACTAATCGTGTGATAACTTCTTAAACTTGACTTTTTTGTGCAGTTGTTCACTAATCGTGTGATAACTTCTTAAACTTGACTTTTTTGTGCAGTTGTTCACTAATCGTGTGATAACTTCTTAAACTTGACTTTTGTGCAGTTGTTCACTAATCGTGTGATAACTTCTTAAACTTGACTTCTTTGTGCAGTTGTTCACTAATCGTGTGATAACTTCTTAAACTTGACACTAATCGTGTGATAACTTCTTAAACTTGACTTTTTTGTGCAGTTGTACACTAATCGTGTGATAACTTCTTAAACTTGACTTTTTTGTGCAGTTGTACACTAATCGTGTGATAACTTCTTAAACTTGACTTTTTTGTGCAGTTGTTCACTAATCGTGTGATAACTTCTTAAACTTGACTTCTTTGTGCAGTTGTTCACTAATCGTGTGATAACTTCTTAAACTTGACTTCTTTGTGCAGTTGTTCACTAATCGTGTGATAACTTCTTAAACTTGACTTCTTTGTGCAGTTGTTCACTAATCGTGTGATAACTTCTTAAACTTGACTTTTTTGTGCAGTTGTTCACTAATCGGGTGATAACTTCTAAACTTGACTTTTTGTGCAGTTGTTCACTAATCGTGTGATAACTTCTTAAACTTGACTTTTTTGTGCAGTTGTTCACTAATCGTGTGATAACTTCTTAAACTTGACTTTTTGTGCAGTTGTTCACTAATCTTGTGATAACTTCTTAAACTTGACTTTTTTGTGCAGTTGTTCACTAATCGTGTGATAACTTCTTAAACTTGACTTTTTTGTGCAGTTGTTCACTAATCGTGTGATAACTTCTTAAACTTGACTTCTTTGTGCAGTTGTTCACTAATCGTGTGATAACTTCTTAAACTTGACTTTTGTGCAGTTGTTCACTAATCGTGTGATAACTTCTTAAACTTGACTTTTTTGTGCAGTTGTTCACTAATCGTGTGATAACTTCTTAAACTTGACTTCTTTGTGCAGTTGTTCACTAATCGTGTGATAACTTCTTAAACTTGACTTTTGTGCAGTTGTTCACTAATCGTGTGATAACTTCTTAAACTTGACTTTTTTGTGCAGTTGTTCACTAATCGTGTGATAACTTCTTAAACTTGACTTCTTTGTGCAGTTGTTCACTAATCGTGTGATAACTTCTTAAACTTGACTTTTTTGTGCAGTTGTTCACTAATCGTGTGATAACTTCTTAAACTTGACTTTTTTGTGCAGTTGTTCACTAATCGTGTGATAACTTCTTAAACTTGACTTCTTTGTGCAGTTGTTCACTAATCGTGTGATAACTTCTTAAACTTGACTTTTTTGTGCAGTTGTACACTAATCGTGTGATAACTTCTTAAACTTGACTTTTGTGCAGTTGTACACTAATCGTGTGATAACTTAAACTTGACTTTTTGTGCAGTTGTACACTAATCGTGTGATAACTTCTTAAACTTCACTTTTTTGTGCAGTTGTTCACTAATCGTGTGATAACTTCTTAAACTTCACTTTTTTGTGCAGTTGTTCACTAATCGTGTGATAACTTCTTAAACTTGACTTTTTTGTGCAGTTGTTCACTAATCGTGTGATAACTTCTTAAACTTGACTTTTTGTGCAGTTGTACACTAATCGTGTGATAACTTCTAAACTTGACTTTTGTGCAGTTGTACACTAATCGTGTGATAACTTCTTAAACTTCACTTTTTTGTGCAGTTGTTCACTAATCGTGTGATAACTTCTTAAACTTGACTTTTTGTGCAGTTGTTCACTAATCGTGTGATAACTTCTTAAACTTGACTTTTGTGCAGTTGTTCACTAATCGTGTGATAACTTCTTAAACTTGACTTTTGTGCAGTTGTTCACTAATCGTGTGATAACTTCTTAAACTTGACTTTTTTGTGCAGTTGTTCACTAATCGTGTGATAACTTCTTAAACTTGACTTTTTGTGCAGTTGCTCACTAATCGTGTGATAACTTCTTAAACTTGACTTTTTTGTGCAGTTGTTCACTAATCGTGTGATAACTTCTTAAACTTCACTTTTTTGTGCAGTTGTTCACTAATCTTGTGATAACTTCTTAAACTTGACTTTTTTGTGCAGTTGTTCACTAATCGTGTGATAACTTCTTAAACTTGCATGATAATTAAGGACATCGTATCATTATATAATTATACATCGCCCTATTTTTGTTATCAGAAATTTTAAAAAGCGTTTAAGTTGTTGGTCTTCTAGATGAAACTTAGATTTTTGTGTTGTTTGTACATAGACCTGACAAAGGCTGGCAAAATGGTGATGTCTTTTATGTGGCAGATGTGTGGTGTTGATATGCATTGTGATACGGAAATAGGTAGACGTTTTAAAGCTTTAGCTCAGACATTGACGTCTGTTACTGGTGATGACGATATCGCAAATCTGGAGTCGGTTGCTGATGAACCTGATGAAATGTTAACGAGTGGTGTTGAGATAACGTCAGATATAGCTGCAAATGATGAGGGTATCGATGAAACTGATTGTTGTCAGCGACAAGTAACATCTGAAAAACCACAAAATCTTGAAAAGAAATGTGGAAACAAGGTCGTAAAGTCAATTTATTGAGGTAAATTACTTCATAAACTTCATTATGAAGTTTCATCGTTCTTTCAATATAGTTTATACCGATTAAAATTTTTAGGAGAGAAGCGAATGTTGATACGAAGATCCTTGAGGCAGAAACTGAAACACTTCAGGAACTCGAGAGTGCTGCTTTCAAAGAATTTCGTCGTGATATGTTTAGAAAAATTGAAAAACAATCCCAAAGGTCGTTGTTTTCCATTAATGAAAGCCCAAGACTCCATGTTAAACATGACTCCATGTCTTTAAGAAAAAAGAGATTGCAGCGTCATCATTCCGCGGATAGTTATGGAAAGGATGAAGTGGATTTTGGTAAAAGTAATGAAGTGCTTCCTGTACAGTCTAGTTTAGAAGGTGTTTCGTTGGGACATCCATCAACATCTTCGTCGTTACATTATCCTGAAGAGAAAGTACAGTCACACACTGTAGGTAGCCGCGCATTTGTTGCAGTAGTTGATTCTGCTGTTGACATAGAACGAGGAGAAAGTACGGATGATCATACAGCATCGTATGTCTCTCAAAAATCGACTGTCGTACAACAGGACTTGGATTTTGATCTTGAAGTTGTTATAAATATCGATAGTGGAAAATGTATTTTTCATCCTTATGACGAGACCAATGAACCAAGGTATACGAATTTAATTTAATTTCTTGTGGAATAAGCGTTGAGATTGTTGACAAGGCAAGAATAAGATTAGTAGAAATATTTTTATCGATGGAATTGACTAAGTTAAGTGTGAGGATTGTTTTGTTTTCTAGGACCTATCCTATTCGTTTTTCTAGGACTAACCCTGTTCGTATTCATGATATTCTCAAGACTTCCAACAGCTCTGGTCATCGTAGTCGAAGTGGACCCGGTATAAAAAGACAAGACGGATATGCTGACAGCTCAGTCATATTGTTACCAGGTGTTGACGCTCGAGTACATTATTCTTCTGTTACTGATAGCTCTTCGCCTCAAGACTCTTCATTGTCATCTGTGAAGAAAGCACTTGATAAGCATGCATCATTGTACATCTCTGTTGTAGTTCAACCTTTTCCCGATGAAATGCTTTTACGTCCAGCTATTTTGGATTTCATCGATAAAGCAATAAATCCGATTGTTTCAGAATCAAATGATCTCGGGGAGGAACAGGTCGATTCTAAAAGCACGTATAGCGAAGTCGAACATACTACGAGTTCATTTGTATCTTCATCGGCTACGGAATACAGTTCTTTCCCTGTGGACATAGTTGTCGTTGTTCGTGTTCAACCATCCAGTATTCGTATCAGTTGTTTACCAACATCACGTATCGAATGTCTTATGACAATTCCTTCACTTGACATCGCATTCTCATCGAAGGCAAATCATAATAAATCACTGAATAGATCAAGTATTCCCGTTGATACAAAAATGAATGGATCATCTAGTGAAGGAGGTCGTTCTTACGATAGCGGTGGGATTATTTTTACAATGTGTTTATCCAGATTCTCACTTTCTATTTATCATCCTTATGGCAAGCAACATACAGTTGCATCGAAGACCGTGTCAGCACCCGAAGATTATGATCATTTTTCTCCAAAAGCCAAAATACGTATTACTCAACCTCAAACTATATCTGGCAAGAAAGATGCACTTAGTCTATGTTTGGAGTACATGAAGTTCAATTTATCTCGAAGACGTGTTGGTGACGTAATGAGCACGTGTCAGGATCAGCATGGATTACAAAGTGAGAGTCGAATGGATCCTTCCACAAAGGTTAAAGTTTCAGGTATTTGGCTCTTAAAATTATTTTTATTTGTCTTACAGGTGAGTAGCTAGCAATACAACACGACTTTACATTTTATTGCTGGTGTTGATTAAATGTTTATTTTTATAAGAGACTTGTCGTTTTTCTAAGCGATTTAATGGTTGAAAATTGAGGTTTTATACAATCCAACACTGGATACTTATATACTTTTCTTTCTCTATTTTAGGAATTTGTGATTTTGGCTCTGCAACATTTACATATGACATGCGAAGGTTGCAAGAAATTATGGATTTTCCAAAGTGCTGGTACAAACGTGGACTTGTAAGTCGACTGTTTCTGGGAAGAGAAGGAAAATATGCAACAAAATCTGGAGTGGCTACTCCGTCTACTGGCGTCAAGGATGTACAGTCTAGGTAAACAATGATGTTGAATTGTTGTCAATTGCGAAGTAAATTAGCTTTTTATTCTTTCAAATTTTAAATGATCTACGTAGAAATATACCTACTAGTCTTCATTATGAAAAGTGGATGTCTTCATTAGTGTTGGACCTTTTTTGCTGACATTAACTTGTTTGATTTTCCTTTCAGCCAATCAAAAGACAGCCTTGATGTGCCTACACCACGTCGTCGTGGTACGTCATGTAACAGCACATATGATGAAAAATTTGTACATTACACTTTTCTTGAAAATATTTTCTTTCAGGTCATCGACGAAACATGTCAACACCTTTACCTGGAATTTTACCATTTTTTTCATCCCGGGTTTGTTAGGAAATTTGCCAAAGAAAAATTCTTCATATCACAGAGTAGATGTTAAATGTGAGTTTTATGATCGGAAAATATATAGTTTTTCATAAATTTTTCACGTTTTCGTTATGAATATAGAAGTTTTTATATTTCACTTAAACTTAAGCACAGATATTAAACTTAATAGCAATTGTGTGTTTTTTTCAAAAATTATCAAATTCCTTGACCCACAAGTCACGTGGTTGATATGTCATCATTATAGCTGCTGCAATAACCAGTACACCTGATGGTCGTGACGTATTTGCATTTGATGAGATTGACGGTCCAGGTAAAAGTCAGTCATCACCAACTTTCGCTAAATGGGAGACTGTTGTTTTGCTGGCTGTGAGTCTTTCAAGGCTTGATATATCTACAAACATGGCAAATGTCATGGGTAAAACCAGGTAAATGTTTGTACATTTCCTTTTTTTTCCATTGAGTTGTATGAATTTCTCATAATTTTAAAGTTATCCTTAAATTTTTATTTTATACAATAAATGCAATAGAACACAATAGAATGCAATGCAACACAATGCAATGCAACGCAGTTGAGTTTAATATATTATCGCGTGTGCTAGTTTGTTTTTGAGGTACATTTCACAATGGGAGTTTTATGTAAATGTTTACTCATTACAGTTGTGTAAATTATATTAAATCATACTAATGTATGTAAATTATATTATGTCATACTAATGTTTAGTAGTAAATTATATGTTTACTTCATAGTGATTAATAATATGTAAATGTCATATTCATTACAGTTGGAGCACGAGCGACATACGGGCATCTGGGAATCTTCGTCTCACCAATTTTGGCGAACGAACACTACGGTCAAAGCTAAGTATTCGACAGTCCAGATGGGAATCACGTGGAGGCATTGCTGCAGGTCACGTTGAATTACAAGATATAACATCATATTGTACGTATATGTTATTATTCTTTCCATAAAACAACTCAACAATTGATTGCATTGATATTCTCTAATCAACACTTCTCTTTTGACAACATTTATAAAACGTTAAGTTTTCTATCTGCATTTTTCAAATCAAAATGTACAACTAACACAAAAACATCTATGGTATAAAAGTAATGGCAAAAATACCTTTGAACAACAATGCTTTTTTGCTGTTATCACTTTAATAGTTGATTCTTTAATTTTGAAATTTTTTTGTATAATTACAGTGAACGTGAATGAAAGTTTACGCTGCGAGTTGGAACATTTATGCAATCTGAGATTCCGTTACTGTGAAACAAGAATTGACTATATGGGAACATGCATCCTCATGGGAAATATGTCGTCATTTCGCATTGCTTTTAATGATGAATGGAAAACTAACCTCAGTAAATCATCTTCTACTGGTAAGAAATTTCCTAACAACAACATCTTCATTACTTAAGTATGCATTGTCCTCTCTAAAGAACATTGTCGCCTTTGTATAGATGAAACATTTTTAGTCAGGAACAAAAATGTTTTAACTTTGTACTTGTATATGATTTAGATGATTTGTTTAAAGATAGCACATGTGGCACAGAGAAAACAAAAGCAAGTGTTTTTCTTCATGGTACAATACATTGGAAGAATATGGGCTTAGCTATTTGTCGTTCAACTACCAGTGATTTTATCAAAATGGCGAACAAAATTATAACATTTTTTACCGAACAAGTCAGTAGCAGTACAAGGATGTTGTCCTGTGTTAACTATTATCCTCCGACCGATGGTGATGCAGTGTCTTCCTTATCTAATCCAATTGATAGGACAAAGTCTTCAAACAATAATGCAAATAAAGGGCATAAAGATGGTAAGTATAATTTTACCAATATTAATATGTCATGGAAAAATCAAAGTTACACGATATTGTTATATTTATTTATAAATCAATGATTGCAAAATTACCTCACATTTATTCATCCATAGGTTTAAAATATCAACATTGGAGTAAAGTTTTATGCAGAATACCTGGTTTCAAATCTGACGCTCTTCTCTCTCCATTGCCTCTTAAAGGAATAGTAGTTGGTGGAACATTACAAATATCATGTTGGGAAGTATTACTAGCTTGTTTTCATGGTTTAAACTTTCGGTCTCAAACCTGGGCATTATTTTCGATCACTGAACCTAGTGCCTCTTACTACACTAAAGTAGCTTCTGTCGAGAAAAGCTGTCAAGTGCATAGAGCCCGATCGTTACAGAAACTTGTCTTTCAACTTGGCTCTCGAGTGAAGAATATTGAACAACAAGAAACAAGTTGGTTTTATAAACATTATATTTTCTATACTGATAACTTTTCACTTTTTAAGTAAACGTATGAATTTGCTATTGAGCCGTATAAACATTATTTTACTCATTTCTTTCAGTATGTTTTACTCTCAATTATTATAAAGTTGTTTATTTTAAGGCATTTTCTTATTTTTCATTTAGCTCATATGGGAATGATATGTAAAGTTCAAAGAGGTCGTCGTAATCCACCATCAATGGGAAGTTCTGTATCGGAATGGTTGTTATACGTTTCATCTGTTGATGAGATATCTCAGACAACTTCTGGGGATATTTCGCCCCCTCCAACTCAACCACTTTTACCAAGGTTAAAATCTGAAAACGATGGATTCTCTGCTTTTCCTCGAAGACGCAACAAATCAATCAGCTCAGCCAACAAATTTGAGCATGAATCGGAAGCTATATTTGGTCTGCCCAGCTTTAAGGTTGATATGAGCACTGATCATGATCAGCCAATCAGAGTGTCCGTCTCATCAAATAATCACTCTGAAACTTGGTCTACGCATGCGCCAAGCAGTCCTCATATTGTCGAGTGCAGTTTGGATTCACATTTCTATGATAGTCTTTATGTGACCATGGATGTTGGATTGATATTTTACTTACATGAAATGATACAAGCTTACATGAAGGAGAATGAAAGTGCTCAAGCTCGCTCTTCTGTTGAACCAACTGGTATATTTTTATGTTTTTTGTAAAACATTGCTTAGAATGAGTTTTTAAGAATTTTTAACTCGTCGTAAGGATTATTTGTAAGAAAGAACAGCCGTAGATTATTGACTAGGCTACGTAGTTAACCAATCAGCTTTATGGAGTGAAAATTTTTAATGCTCTAAAGTAAGACTTCAAAAACTACTTCTCCAAAAAACATGTTCTTGAAAACTTTCATCAGTTCCATGCTTAAGTTTCTCTTTCGCATCGTTTTATTTATCTTGTTTTTGTCTTCTATAGCAACTGATGTACCAGGAAATGTTTCAACTAACGCTGAAAGCTCCACAACTCTGGATCAACGAAAGAAAATTCGCCAATTTCGATGTAAGTCGTGGAAACTTGAGCCCACAGTGCGCTTTCTCTCTTGGACAGGTATGCAAGGAGTGAATATTGACTGGGTTCTAGAGAAGTTGGGATTTAAACATGCGGATTTGACTATTCCTAAATGGGTTCAGCGAGGAGCTATGGATCCGATGGACAGATTTTTATCTGTTTTGCTGTACAGGTTGCTCCTGACTGTTAAGGACAATGACTTAAAATAGTATTCTTTGCAAGTCTTTTATTATTTTAAATTGAAATCATCTTGTTATGTATGATTATTAATTATTATTGTATTAGTAACTTTTGAGAAAATGTAAAATTTATTCATGTAATTTTCAATCTTTGTCCAAAATTTCTCTTTTAAGTATCTTATACCTCTTTTATTTATTGTAGTTATAGTTTATAGTTTAATAAAATAATAATTCTTGTGTACAGCACAAGAATCGTTTGTTGATTCTGTGGTTAATTCAAATTACGAATGATAAACAAATTGCACTATTCTTTCATCTCTAGCTTTGTTCCGAATGTGATGTCACTTTCTACCGTATTTATAAAGTTGGTATAGGTGCAGTACGTGGCTTAGTAGGATTAGATATGTCCTTTAGGCGTGTTTGGTAATATGTCCTAATTTTATGAAAATGTTAGTAAAAAATGACAATCATGCAGTGTAACTGTTCACTGTTGTCTTACAGTCAAACGACTCATACAAAGTAAACATAGACGAAATGATTGGGAGTTGGTGGGCATCTTCGACTAAGGTATCAAATGTGAGAAAAAATGAGTGAGTCTAATTATTCTCAAATTCAGTTTATCAAAATCATTTCTGCTCCTGGGAATTTGACAAAACATCTAACAGTGAAGTATGCAAAGTATTGCACTAGTAGGATTAGAATAGGGAACAAGTATTGTATGAAATTCAACAATAGATTTAATTTCTTAAGGTTTTGTTTGATTTCTAAAGTTTTTCAACACACCTTGTACAATGCTAAATATACAGGGATTATGAAAAGAAGAACCTAAGAATTCACCTATTGTGATAATTTCAATGACTATCACTTAACTAAACCCACGGGTGCATAAATATTATCAGCTGCCATCATATCTTTGTCACTAGCACAGAAACTCTTCTGCTCCTGGGAATTTGAAATAACCTCTAACAGCAAAAACGCACTGTAATTCACCAGTAGCATTAGCATAGTCATTAGATATTGAAATTTTACAATAAATTAATTTCTTTTTTTATAGATGCCCCTGTAAAAAATTCAAACCGTTTAACATTAGCTAAAGCATACAATAAGAAAATTAGATGCAATTTACAACCAATAGGCACCAAGTAAATGAAAGACACACCTAGGAACTGACCAATCAGAATGTCACACGTTTATGAAATTTGTCATATTTTAAGACTAACTCAGAGTGAACATGTGCCATTACAGTGTGATAGTCCGTACGTGCAAGATGAATGGTTATAGCGAAAGTCGAAATTATTGCTCGTTGAAAAATCTCTTTGAGTTCTTTAAAACGTAGTTCAGGTAAATGAGTTTTTATTGTCCGTTCAAAGAGAGTGTTCTTTGATTGATGTGCAAAATACGAACGGCACATGGATGTTCATTAATGCGAAATGCAATACGCGTTTCTGTAAAATTTTCCTTTTCGTAACTAATGCTTGTTTTATGCTTGATTTTAGACTTGAAAACTGTCTGTTGAACGGCAAATGGTCTACAAATGAGATAGAAAAACAACAGACAAATGTTGGTGATGATAGCAGACTCGTGTATCTGAAGAATGCGTTAATTGTTCAAGGCAGACACTTGCTGATCGTTTCATTAAGGCTGACCTACCGGCATAAAATGAACAAATTGTCCTTGCAGCTACAATAACTTTAGTTGAAAGTATACTCCTTTGCCAGACTGCTCTGCAAATGATTCAAATATAAAATGTAAGTATTGTATATTTACGTTTTTTATTGATAAAAGTAAATCGTGAACTGACACCAGCTTCAATTACTTTATTTAGAAACCCTCTGAACAGTCATCAAGAATGAACAATATACTTTAATGAAGAACCTCTGAACAATCATCAAGAATGAACAATATACTTAAATGAAGAACCTCTGAACAGTGATCAAGAATGAACAATATACTTCAATGAAGAACCTCTGAACAATGATCAAAAATGAACAACATACTTTAACGAATAACCTCTGAACAATGATCAAGAATGAACAACATACTTTGATGGAATTGAAAAACACGTGACTTCTAAGGTACTAAAGGCCATCTCCACAAAGAACGCAAACACTAAACACTATTCTTGAGCAATGCATCCATCAGCCTAACGCCGATTTCCATGGACAAGTCAATATTAATACCTTTACTAAAACATTTTTCGTGGGCATATTCCTGCTAAGATCACGACTGGTCAATCAATCGCAATGATGAATAAAGCCACGCCACTATCAAACGCCCAAATTTCAACATTATTTAATTGAAAATTGTTCGTAATAAAAACATGGAATTTCTTTGCATGAAAATATAAAACCTAAAAATCCTAATTTTCCGACTGACTGTCGATATTTCCGATTTAATGCCGTAGGCGACATGCACAGTTGCAAGAAATGGCCAATCTTGCTTCTGTACTTGCCGTCGTCGACATAAAAGCGGGAATGTTTGTCAGGTGGCCTGAGAATTGGATACGATGGTTTCACCATCAATGTTCTGAATTTTTGAAAAAAATTGTTTTGGGATTTTTTGTGGCTGTCCGTGCCCAGCATCCGATCATCTCAACTTCGTAATTGGCAAGGAGTCGTCGTCAATCGTAGTCATTCGTCTAACTTCCAAGGATTCGTCGAAAACCGTGAGTGTAATAATAATAAACCTTTTACTTAGTTAGGCCTGCTAACAGGTCAAATCTTTGATATAAATCGGGCAGTAGCCACAATAAATCCTGGTGCTCAGTATATTCCACATGAGGCTATTTTTTTTAATGCAGGAATGCAAATAAACATATTTAAAGAAATTTACATCTGCATTTTCAAAAATAGGCTTGATTAAGAGGTGATAAAAGTGTTCTTTCGATTGAAATAATCCAATTGTGTTTTTCCGTGCTGCTTTAATTATTTTTAAAATTTATATATTTGTAAGCTTGAAGTTGTACCAACTATTTTAAGTTTGTGACTGACATGCAATTGTGTTTGTTCTCTATAATTTTCTACGAAAACCTCTGTGTGAATATACTGCTTTAAGGAGCTACGCATGTTCGCAGCGCTTGTTGCCTCGCAGAAGGATAGACAGGACCATAGCTTAGAATCGGAAATGCAAGTGAAGTTTGGCCAAAGGAAGGCAACTTCAACTTGGGGTTAGTGGGTACAAATGGTACCTTAGCGTAGAGGATGCAAACGGCATCTGTAAGAAGACCTTAGAAGACTGGATCAAGCGAGCAAGACCAAGGAAAGATGGATTTGGTGGAAAGAACAATATCTCTCCCCTAGTACGGTAAATGCATGCAGTCGTTGTAGTTGGCCAATTTCATGAACGGCTTTCTACAGTGACTATTAAGGCACTCTTGCATGGATCCCCTATAATGCATGAGTAGTTCAACCCACCCCGGTTGGAGGTCACCCGTAGGTGCAACATGCACTAGGTTAGGTTAAGTTAAGGGCATGATGGGTTACCTCCTTCAAGGGGCATTCCTTTTCAGGGCGGAATTCCGGTGTCATGCGCAGGTAGGAAGCTTAGATAGCTTAGGCGTGCGCTTTAGCGGGTAGTTGCGACGCACAGATAACGATTGTGGGGTTTAGTACCTTTAAAGGATGAATCCCACTATCAAGAGAAATGAGTGAATTTTTAATGCTTGGAAGAAAACTTCCAATCTTGTCACTCATTCCTAAATCGACAAATAGATACTCAAAAGAGTATTTAATTTGTTAGGACATTTACAGTTTAGGGCGGCGTGGCAATTACTGTAAATGTGTAAAAAGGACATGTTGTTTTCTGGTAAAGAAAACTTTATTCCTGGGAATTTCAATGCTGCAAGCCACAGCGAAAGCATGCATAAAAATAAATTAGTACACCAGGTCTAAGTATGTGGAATGTCTTCATAATAACCTCAAAGAAAACACGGTTTTAATAAAATTACATTGTTTTTGCTTTTTTATATAATGGTTACTATGAAGACAAACCGCAGACGTTGTCACATATTTCATTTTAAAGTTACTTGAAGGTTTCCATGTTCACCAGTCGCGTTTCTTTGAAAGTCAACTATGTGATAATTGTCAAACTAAAACATAATTTAAATCTAACGCTGCCGGTTGTTTGGTTAAACTATCACCATTCTCTTGGTAAACCAAACTTAACGTGTGCTTCTTCAAGTGATTTCTAAAAACATTGAATTTCGTCTGACTGTACAAAACTATCTTGAAGTACTGTAATCTAATCCATGTCATACAGTCAGCGCTTGCTCTAATTTTAGGCGTTAGTGGCACCGGGCGCGCAAAGCACTGAATCAAACGGTGCGAAATAGGGACGCTTAGGTGGCGCCTAGGTGCGACTGATTCCGATGTGGATTTGATAAGCAAAGCACACGTTTTAAGAAATTCCCATCAAATATACAATTTTCTCGTGCAAAGAAGAAAATTGTCCAGTTCGGTGATCGGTGTACGTTGAAATGGCGAATTATATGTGCGTTAAAATGGCGAATTATATGTGCGTTAAAATGGCGAATTATATGTGCGTTAAAATGGCGAATTATATGTGCGTTAAAATGGCGAATTATATGTGCGTTAAAATGGCGAATTATATGTGCGTTAAAATGGCGAATTATATGTGCGTTAAAATGGCGAATTATATGTGCGTTAAAATGGCGAATTACTTTCGAAACTGTAGTATATCTTTAAAAAGACTAAAAAAATTTTGGACTTGCGTTTTGAAAACGTTTGACGGCTTCTTTTATTTTTTTTGCGTTTTGCATCGTTTCAAAGTTATGTAAAGTTTATTTATTATATACATGGGTCCCCCCCCAGGGCGCGGAACTTCGGCTAAAATCCCTAGCGGTTTTTTCCTGTTCAGTATTCTCCATGTTCTCGGGCCTTTGTGTTCGGTTTTCGTTTATACTGTTCAGGTTTTTCCATTAGGGATTTTTTATTTCGGTTAAGTCTCCAAAAAAACAGTGACCTTTGAGTGGGACTAAACTTGTACCACTTCATGTCATATACGACAATGGCACCTAAAGAAATACAATTTGAAGGTTAGCTAAGCGAGCCTAAGATCTATCAGCAAAAATATACAGCCATCTTCAAATTATGAAAGAATGTTTTATGCAGTGCGTTGTTTGAAATTAAATGAAGATATGATCTTCCAAGTGCAAAGTGCGAAGATCATATCTTCATTTACATCTTCAATTTTGTTAAAAAACCAGCGTCATGTTTAAGCTTTTCTAATTTTTGAACAGTTCGGGTAATTTTAGTTAAACTATATTGCATATTTATTTGAATATCACATGATGTAAATAAGAAAGTTCTATTACCGTGTATTTGGGGTCTCAAAGTTGGACATTTTAGCATTTTGACATTGAACCGGCAGTATAAAAAGGCTGGTAATTGTTGTTTGTGACGTTAAATAGTGAAGTGCAATGCGACGAAAGCATTCATGTTTTGAACGACATTGTGAAGCTCTTTATCTGGTTTTTACTACTTCGCTCGTGCAATCAGTTACCAAAGATCAAATTTTGGAACTGTAAAATATCCATAATATGTTCATAGCCCAAATTTTCTGAACTATTTAAAAAACAGCGAAATTTTGGTATTTTCAGAGTGGTACAATTTAGTCTTTGGGTCCGATTCCCAATTCACTGTTATTATAAAACAAGTATATATAACAATTAGCAATTCATTATAAATGAAAGAGATTGAATGTTTTTCATGGAAATAAATTGCATCTTTATTCTTTTCTATGTTACAGAGTTGAACACCTCAATATGTTCACTGGTGTAATATAGGAAAGCTATTTAGTATATGTTATTTTATTTCTAAAGATGTCTTACACATAAGACATATTTTTTGTGTCAAAAAATTCGTCGCGTTTCTTTGGTGTGGTGTTAGCGTTAGTGTTCGTACTAAATATTCCCATGTGAAATGCAAATTTTCTTGTTTCAACATGAGCAGTGTGAAAAATATATCAAATATCATAAGAAAATATAAATCCTAAAATGTCTTATAGTATTAAAGTCATTCTTTAATAATTTCAGCAAATCTGTACGTATAAAGCTGATAACTTTGTCTCTTATAAGGTCTATCATATTCATATTGTTATGGTTGCAAATAAAATTGACAATTTTACTTTGGCGTGTCGAAGCTGATGTAGAATATTTTAAGCCCTATGGTGATTTGAGAATGCTTTTAAAAATACTACTTGATTGAATAGCAAAATAAAGAATATTAATTACAAATTGTGATTGAGTACCTTTTAAACCAATCTCTGATTTGATTAGCAACACTGTCTGCTTTACATCTTAAAAGAGTGTGTGCTGTTTTTAGTGTTAGTGACTGTATTAGTCTTAGTGAGAGTGTTAGATATGTTGTTATAATGATGGTAATAGTTTTGGTGTTTGTGTTAATCTTTATGGTAATGTTAGTCGTAGTGCTTGTGTTAGTATCAGTGTTAATTCTAAGTAATGTGCGTCTTTGTATCAGTGTTCGTGCTAGTTTTCATCTTACGATAATGTTTTACTGGTGAAAATGTCTTAGCATTATAACTGCTAGTATCACTTTGAACAACATCAGCATTAAGACATTTTCACCAGTAAAACATTATCGTAAGATGAAAACTAGCGTCATTGTTAGTGCTGCCTGTGCTAGTTTAATGGTTAGTGTTAGTGTGGTGATAGTCGTGGTGCTATTGTTAATCTTTGTGTATGGTGTTGGTGCTAGTTTTGGTTTTGGTGGTGGTCTTTCTGTAAGTCTTGGTGCTCTTCTCACAGTTTATTGATTTTACAGTTTATTTTGACGACAATGAGTAGGGAAGAGTATATTGATGATTTTACTGGTTACTTTATGACAATGAGGGGGTTAGAGAAAAGTATACCCTCTCCTCTCTTTTCCTTTCTTTGGTTCTCCATGCCTCTTCTCTTTTCGTTGTCTGTCATTTCTTATTAACTTTTGTGTTTGCCTGTTCTCTACGCTGCCTTCTCCTCGATTGTCCTTTATTTTTTGCCTCTTCTTTCCTCTTCCCTGTTCTCTCTCGCCTCCTCTTCTCTTCACTCTTCCATAGGTTTTGTTGTATCAATAGATTTTTATTACATAGGTTGGAACACCAGTGTAGCACTGTTGCGTTTATGTACTAAAATGAAGTTTTATGTGCAAGGATCGTCGTTTGTCACAGATAAATAACTATTTTATGTATTTGGAGCAGAAAATTGAATACTGTTGAATTTTGCTTGGAAGAAAAGAAATGGATAAGAAAAGTAAATGATTAACAAAGAAGAAGCTATCGAAATCAAACTATAACAATGGATAAAAGAGAGATTGGTGATTTAAAAGTTTATGAATTTATTTCAACAATGGAAGATGAGAGGAGCAAGGAAATTTCCACAAAATGTTAAAATTTGCTGCATATATTAACACCGTATAAGTAGGAAATCCATCCTTTCTTGATCTTTTGGAACTGAGGAAATAGAGATTTTTTGATATATAGTATTAATTTGATGTGAAAATAACATATTCTTTTCTTATCTACCTTTATGTCCACATCTTTGTCTACTCTTTGTCTAAATTCTTTTCTGCCATTGTGTCTATTTTTCTATCCTTTTTTTCTGCCGTTTTTTACATAGACGCGTATTTTTAGTTAAAAGCATTCGAATTGGGTGACATTTTTAAATATAGCGACTATTTTTGTGACAATGGTGTCTTTTTAAATTTTTGTACAAAAAGATTATAATTCAAAACAATTTGTAAAAATGCATGAATTATAGACTTTTTGAAAAATGTATAAATTTGTAAAAGTGCCTGATACATAGTCTGTATGAAAAAATGTGAAATTTGTGACAATGCATGAATTATAGCCTTTGTAAGAAAAAATGTGACATTTGTGACAATGCATGAATTATAGTCTTTGTAAGAAAAATGTGAAATTTGTGAGAATGCATGAATCATAGCCTTTGTATGAAAAAATTTAAAAATTTGTGACAATGCATGAACTATAGTCTTTGTAAGAAAAAATGTGAAAATTTGTGAGAATGCATGATTTATAGTCTTTGCATGAAAAAATGTGAAATTTGTGACAATGCATGAATTATAGTCTTTGTAAGAAAAAATGTGAAAATTTGTGACAATGCATGAATTATAGTCTTTGTAAGAAAAAATGTGAAAATTTGTGACAATGCATGAATTATAGTCTTTGCATGAAAAAATGTGAAATTTGTGACAATGCTTGAATTATAGTCTTTGTAAGAAAAAATGTGAAATTTGTGAGAATGCATGAATTATAGCCTTGTATGAAAAAATGTAAAAATTTGTGACAATGCATGAATTATAGTCTTTGTAAGAAAAAATGTGAAATTTGTGAGAATGCATGAATTATAGCCTTTGTATGAAAAAATGTAAAAATTTGTGACAATGCATGAATTATAGTCTTTGTAAGAAAAAATGTGAAATTTGTGACAATGCATAAATTATAGCCTTTGTAAGAAAAAATGTGAAATTTGTGACAATGAATGAATTAAAGTCTTTGTATGAAAAAATATAAAAATTTGCGACAGTGCATGAATTTGGTCTTTGTATGAGAAAATAAGAAAATTTGTAAGAATGCATGAAAATTCGTGAATTATTGTCTTTGCAATTTCTATCTGTGAATCTATGAAATTTTCACACATTTTCATGCCCAAGACAATAGTTCATACATTTTCTTGCCAAAGACTGTAGTTCATGAATTATCACGCATTTTCTTGTCAAACACTATAGTTCATGCATTTTTACACATTTTCATGCCAAAGACTATAGTTCACACACTTTCATGCCAAAGACTATAATTCACAAAATTTGTGAAAAAGACTAGAGTTCATCCCCATTCACAAGTTTTCATAACAAAGATTATAGCTCATTTATTTTCACAAATTTTCACAATTTTTCACAAAAAGACTATAATTCACGCATTTTCACAAATTTTCACAATTTTTCACAAAAGACTATAATTCACGCATTTTCACAAATTTTCACAATTTTTCACACAAAGATTATAATTCACGCATTTTCACAAATTTTCACAATTTTTCATACAAAGACTATAATTCACGCATTTTCACAAATTTTCACAATTTTTCACAAAAGACTATATATTCACGCATTTTCACAATTTTCAATTTTTACACAAAGACTATAATTCACGCATTTTCACAAATTTTCACATTTTTCATAAAAGACTATAATTCACGTATTTTCACAATTTTCTCAAAAGACTATATTCTCACACACTTTTCACGCATTTTCAAAAATATTCAGAATTTTTTACAAAAAGACTATAATTCATGCATTTTCACAAATTTTCACAATTTTTCACAAAAAGACTATAATTCACGCATTTTCACAAATTTCACAATTTTTCTCAAAAAGACTATAATTCACGCATTTTCACAAATTACAATTTTTTACAAAAGACTATAATAAACGTTCACAATTTTTCACAATTTTTCACAAAAGACTATAATTCACGCATTTTCACAACTCAATTTTCAAAAGACTATATTTCACACATTTTCACGCATTTTCACAAATTTTCAGAATGTTGCATACAAAGACTATAATAAATGCATTTTCACAAATTTTCACAATTTTTCACAAAAGACTATAATTCACGCATTTTCACAAATTTTCACAATTTTTCAAAAAAGAGTATAATTCACGCATTTTCACAAATTTTGACAATTTTCATACAAAGACTATAATAAATGCATTTTCACAAATTTTCACAATTTTTCACAAAAAGACAATAATTCGCACATTTTCACAAATTTTACAATTTTTCACAAAAAGACTATAATTCACGCATTTTCACAAATTTTCACAATTTTTCACAAAAGACTATAATTCACGCATTTTCACAAATTTTTACAATTTTCACAAAAGACTATAATTCATGCATTTTCACAAATTTTCACAATTTTTCACAAAAGACTATAATTCACGCATTTTCACAAATTTTAACAATTTTTCACATAAAGACTATAATTCACGCATTTTATCAAATTTTTACAATTTTTCATAAAAAGACTATAATTCACGCATTTTCACAATTTTTACAATTTTTCATAAAAAGACTATATTAAACGTATTTTCACATTTTCACAAATTTTCACAATTTTTCAAAAAGACTATAATTCACGCATTTTCACAATTTTCACAATTTTTCAAAAAGACTATAATAAACACGAACAAATTTTCACAATTTTTCACAAAAGACTATAATTACTATTTTCACAAATTCACAATTTTTTTTCAAAAAAGACTATAACTGCATTTTCACAAATTTTCACAATTTTCACAAAAAGACTATAATCACGCATTTTCACAAATTTCACAATTTTTCACAAAAGACTATAATTCATGCATTTTCACAAATTTTCACAATTTTTTCACAAAAGACTATAATTCACGCATTTTCACAATAAATTTTCACTTTTACAAAGACTATAATTCACGCATTTTCACAAATTTTCACAATTTTTCACAAAGACTATAATTCACGCATTTTCACAAATTTTCACAATTTTTCAAAAGACTATAATTCACGCATTTTCACAAATTTTCACATTTTTCAAAAGACTATAATTCACGCATTTTACAAATTCACAATTTTTCACAAAAGACTATAATTCACGCATTTCACAAATTTCACATTTTTCATACAAAGACTATAATTCACGCATTTTCACAAATTTTCACAATTTTCACAAAAAGACTATAATTTCATGCATTTTCACATTTTCACAATTTTTCACACAAAGACTATAATTCACGCATTTTCACAAATTTTCACAATTTTTCACAAAAGACTATAATTCACGCATTTTCACAATTTTTCACATTTTTCACAAAGACTATAATTCACGCATTTCCAAATTTTCACAATTTTTCACAAAAGACTATAATTCACACATTTTCACGCATTTCACAAATTTTTCACAATTTTTACAAAAGACTATAATAAATGCATTTTCACAATTTTCAATTTTTCACAAAGACTATAATTCACGCATTTTCACAAATTTTCACATTTTTCAAAAGATAATTCACGCATTTTCACAAATTTCACAATTTTCATAAAAGACTATAATTCACGCATTTTCACAATTTTCAATTTTTCACAAAAAGACTATATTCCACATTTTCACAATTTTCACAATTTTCACAAAAAGACTATAATTCACGCATTTTCACATTTTCACAATTTTTCACAAAAGACTATAACACGCATTTTCACAAATTTTCACAATTTTTCACAAAAGACTATAATTCACGCATTTTCACAAATTTTCACAATTTTTCACAAAAGACTATAATTCACGCATTTTCACAAATTTTCACAATTTTTCACACAAAAGACTATAATTCACGCATTTTCACAAATTTTCACAATTTTTCACAAAAAGACTATAATTCACGCATTTTCACAATTTTCACAATTTTCACATAAAAGACTATAATTCACGCATTTTCACAATTTTCACAATTTTTCACAAAAGACTATAATTCACGCATTTTCACAAATTTTCACAATTTTTCACACAAAGACTATAATTCACGCATTTTCACAAATTTTCACAATTTTTCATAAAAAGACTATAATTCACGCATTTTCACAATTTTTCACAAAAAGACTATAATTCACGCATTTTCACAATTTTCACAATTTTTCACAAAAAGACTATAATTCACACATTTTCACGCATTTTCACAAATTTTGACAATTTTTCGCAAAAAGACTATAATTCACGCATTTTCACAAATTTTCACAATTTTTCACAAAAAGACTATAATTCACGCATTTTCACAAATTTTCACAATTTTTCACAAAAAGACTATAATTCACGCATTTTCACAAATTTTCACAATTTTTCACAAAAGACTATAATTCACGCATTTTCACAAATTTTCACAATTTTTCAAAAAAGACTATAATTCCCACATTTTCATAAATTTTTACATTTTTTCACAAAAAGACTATAATTCACGCATTTTCACAAATTTTCACATTTTTCACAAAAGACTATAATTCACGCATTTTCACAAATTTTCACAATTTTTCACAAAAAGACTATAATTCACGCATTTTCACAAATTTTCACCACAAAAGACTATAATTCACGCATTTTCACAAATTTTCACAATTTTTCACAAACAGACTATAATTCACGCATTTTCACAAATTTTCACAATTTTTCACAAAGACTATAATTCACGCATTTTCACAAATTTTCACAATTTTTCACAAAAGACTATAATTCACGCATTTTCACAAATTTTCACAATTTTTCACAATTATCCACAAAAAGACTATAATTCACGCATTTTCACAAATTTTCACAATTTTTCACAAAAAGACTATAATTCACGCATTTTCACAAATTTTCACAATTTTTCACAAAAGACTATAATTCACATTTTCACAAATTTTCACAATTTTTCACAAAAGACTATAATTCACGCATTTTCACAAATTTTCACAATTTTTCACAAAAAGACTATAATTCACGCATTTTCACAAATTTTCACAATTTTTCACAAAAGACTATAATTCACGCTTTTCACAAATTTTCACAATTTTCACAAAAAGACTATAATTCACGCATTTTCACAAATTTCACAATTTTTCACAAAGACTATAATTCACGCATTTTCACATTTCACAATTTTTCACAAAGACTATAATTCACGCATTTTCACAAATTTCACATTTTTCACAAAGACTATAATTCACGCATTTTCACAAATTTTCACAATTTTCACAAAAGACTATAATTCACGCATTTTCACAATTTTCACAATTTTTCACAAAGACTATAATTCACGCATTTTCACAAATTTTCACAATTTTTCACAAAAGACTATAATTCACGCATTTTCACAATTTTCACAATTTTTCAAAAAGACTATAATTCACGCATTTTCACAAATTTTCACAATTTTTCACAAAAGACTATAATTCACGCATTTTCACAAATTTTCACAATTTTTACAAAGACTATAATCAACATTTTCACAATTTTCACAATTTTTCACAAAGACTATAATTCACGCATTTTCACAATTTTCACAATTTTTCACAAAAGACTATAATTCACGCATTTTCACAAATTTCACAATTTTCACAAAAGAGATTCATTCACTTTTCACAAATTTTCACAATTTTTCACAAAGACTATAATTCACGCATTTTCACAATTTTCAATTTTTCACAAAGACTATAATTCACGCATTTTCACAAATTTTCACATTTTTCACAAAGACTATAATTCACGCATTTTCACAATTTTTCAATTTTTCACAAAAGACTATAATTCACGCATTTTCACAAATTTTCACAATTTTTCACAAAAGACTATAATTCACGCATTTTCACAAATTTTCACAATTTTTCACAAAAAGACTATAATTCACACATTTTCACAAATTTTCACAATTATTCACAAAAAGACTATAATTCACGCATTTTCACAAATTTTCACAATTTTTCACAAAAAGACATTAACTATAATTCACACAAAAAGACTATAATTCACGTTTCACAATTCACAATTTTTCACAAAAGACTATAATTCACGCATTTTCACAAATTTTCACATTCACAAAAGACTATAATTCACACATTTTCACAAATTTTCAGAGTTTTTTACAAAAGACTATAATTCAGGCAATTTCACAAATTTTCACAATTTTTGGCAAACAGACTATAATTCACGCATTTTCACAAATTTTCACAATTTTTCACAAAAAGACTATAATTCACAAATTTTCACAATTTTTCACAAAAAGACTATAATTCACGCATTTTCACAAATTTTCACAATTTTTCACAAAAGACTATAATTCTATTTTCAAATTTTCACAATTTTTCACAAAAGACTATAATTCACGCATTTTCACAAATTTTCACAATTTTTCACAAAAGACTATAATTCATGCATTTTCACAAATTTTCACAATTTTCACAAAAAGACTATAATTCACGCATTTTCACAAATTTTCACAATTTTCACAAAAGATATAATTCATGCATTTTCACAAATTTTCACAATTTTTCACAAAGACTATAATTCACGCATTTTCACAATTTTCACAATTTTTCAAAAAGACTATAATTCACGCATTTTCACAAATTTTCACAATTTTTACAAAAGACTATAATTCACGCATTTTCACAAATTTTCACAATTTTTCACAAAGACTATAATTCACATTTTCACAATATTTTACAAATTTTCACAAAAAGACTATAATTCACGCATTTTCACAAATTTTCACAATTTTTCACAAAAAGACTATAATTCACGCATTTTCACAAATTTTACAATTTTTCACAAAAGACTATAATTCACGCATTTTCACAAATTTTCACAATTTTTCACAAAGACTATAATTCACGCATTTTCACAAATTTTCACAATTTTTCAAAAAAGACTATAATTCACGCATTTTCACAAATTTTCACATTTTCACAAAAATTATTTTCACATTTTCAAAATTTTCACAATTTTTCACAAAGACAATAATTCACGCATTTTCACAAATTTTCACAATTTTCACAAAAAGACTATAACTCACGCATTTTCACAAATTTTCACAATTTTTCACAAAAGACTATAATTCACGCATTTTCACAAATTTTCACAATTTTTCACAAAAGACTATAATTCATTTTCACAAATTTTCACAATTTTTCACAAAAGACTATAATTCACGCATTAAATTTTCACAATTTTTCACAAAAGACTATAATTCACGCATTTTCACAATTTTCACAATTTTCATACAAAAGACTAAATTCACGCATTTTCACAAATTTTCACAATTTTTTCCAAAAAGACTATAATTCACGCATTTTCACAAATTTTCACAATTTTTCACAAAAAGACTATAATTCACGCATTTTCACAAATTTTCACAATTTTTCACAAAAGACTATAATTCACGCATTTTCACAAATTTTCACAATTTTTTTCAAAAAGACTATAATTCACGCATTTTCACAATTTTCAATTTTTCAAAAGACTATAATTCACGCATTTTCACAAATTTTCACAATTTTTCACAAAAAGACTATAATTCACGATTTTCAAAATTTCACAAATTTTCACAATTTTTACAAAAGACTATAATTCACGCATTTTCACAAATTTTCACAATTTTTCACAAAAAGACTATAATTCACGCATTTTCACAAATTTTCACAATTTTTCACAAAAAGACTATAATTCACGCATTTTCACAAATTTTCACAATTTTCACAAAAGACTATAATTCACGCATTTTCACAAATTTTCACAATTTTCACAAAAGACTATAATTCACGCATTTTCACAAATTTTCACAATTTTTCACAAAAGACTATAATTCACGCATTTTCACAATTTTCACAATTTTTTTTCAAAAGACTATAATTCACGCATTTTCACAAATTTTCACAATTTTCAAAAAGACTATAATTCACGCATTTTCACAATTTCACAATTATTCACAAAAAGACTATAATTCACGCATTTTCACAAATTTTCACAATTTTTCACAAAAGACTATAATTCACGCATTTTCACAAATTTTCACAATTTTTCACAAAAAGACTATAATTCACGCATTTTCACAAATTTTGGCAATTTTTTATAAAAAGACTATAATTCACGCATTTTCACAAATTTTCACAATTTTTCACAAAAGACTATAATTCACGCATTTTCACAAATTTTCACAATTTTTCACAAAAAGATACAATTGCATTTTCAAAAATTATACAATTTTTCACAAACAGACTATAATTCACGCATTTTCAAAAATTTTCACAATTTTTCACAAAAAGACTATAATTCACGCATTTTCAAAAATTTTACTTTTTTTACAAAAAAACTATAATTAACGCATTTTCAAAAATTTTCAGAATTTTCACAAAAAGACTATAATTCACGCATTTTCAAAAATTTTACAATTTTTCACAAAAAGACTATAATTCACACGTTTTTACAAATTTTCACATTTTCACAAAAGACTATAATTCACGCATTTTCACAAATTTTCAATTTTTCACAAAAGACTATAATTCACGCATTTTCAAATTTTCACAATTTTTCACAAAAGACAATTCACGCATTTTCACAATTTTCACAATTTTTACACAAAGACTATAATTCATTTTTCACAAATTTTCACAATTTTTCAAAGACTATAATTCACGCATTTTCACAAATTTTCACAATTTTTCACAAAAGACTATAATTCACGCATTTTCACAAATTTTCACAATTTTTCACAAAAGACTATAATTCACGCATTTTCACAATTTTCACAATTTTTCACAAAGACTATAATTCACGATTTCATCACAATTTTCACAAAGACTATAATTCACGCATTTTCACAAATTTTCACAATTTTTCACAAAAAGACTATAATTCAAGCATTTTCACAAATTTTCACAATTTTTCACAAACAGACTATAATTCACGCAATTTTACAAATTTTCACAATTTTTCACTAAAGACTATAATTCACGCATTTTTCACAAATTTTCACAATTTTGCATACAAAGACTATAATAAATGTATTTTCCCAAATTTTCACAATTTTCAAAAAAAGACAATAATTCAGGCAATTTCACAAATTTTCACAATTTTTCACAAAAAGACTATAATTCACGCATTTTCACAAATTTTCACAATTTTTCTCAAAAAGACTATAATTCACGCATTTTCACAAATTTTCACAATTTTTCACAAAAGACTATAATTCACGCATTTTCACAAATTTTATATTTTCAAAAGACTATAATTCATTAATTTTCACAATTTTTCACAAAAAGACTATAATTCACGCATTTTCACAATTTTCACAATTTTTCACAAAAGACTATAATTCACGCATTTTCACAAATTCACAATTTTTCACAAAAGACTATAATTCACGCATTTTCACAAATTTTCACTTTTCACAAAAGACTATAATTCACGCATTTTCAAAAATTTTCAAAATTTTCACAAAAGACTATAATTCACGCATTTTCAAAAATTTTCACATTTTTTTAAAAAAAGACTATAATTCACGCATTTTCACAAATTTTCACAATTTTTCACAAAAGACTATAATTCACGCATTTTCACAAATTTTCACAATTTTTCACAAAAAGACTATAATTCACGCATTTTCACAAATTTTCACATTTTCACTATTGTGAAAATTATTTTCACAATTTTCATAATTTTTACAATTGTTCACAAAAAGACAATAATTCACGCATTTTCACATTTTCACTTTTTCACAAAAGACTATAATTACGCATTTTCACAAATTTCACAATCACAAAGACTATAATTCACGCATTTTCACAATTTTCACAAAAAGACTATAATTCACGCATACAATTTTCACAATTTTTCACAAAAGACTATAATTCACGCATTTTCACAATTTCACAATTTTTCACAAAGACTATAATTCACGCATTTTCACAAATTTTCACAATTTTCAAAAAGACTATAATTCACGCATTTTCACAATTTTACAATTTTTCACAAAAGACTATAATTCACGCATTTTCACAAATTTTCACAATTTTTCACAAAAGACTATAATTCACGCATTTTCACAATTTTCACAATTTTTCACAAAAGACTATAATTCACGCATTTTCACAATTTTCACAATTTTTCACAAAAGACTATAATTCACGCATTTTCACAATTTTCACATTTTTCACAAAAGACTATAATTCACGCATTTTCACAATTTTCACAATTTTTCACAAAAAGACTATAATTCACGCATTTTCACAATTTTACAATTTTTCACAAAAGACTATAATTCACGCATTTTCACAAATTTTCACAATTTTCACAAAAGAGACAATTAGCATTTTCACAAATTTCACAATTTTTCGCAAAAGACTATAATTCATGCATTTTCATAAATTTTCACAATTTTTCACAAAAAGACTATAATTCAAGCATTTTCACAAATTTTCACAATTTTTCACAAACAGACTATAATTCACGCAATTTCAAAAATTTTCCCAATTTTTCACAAAAAGACTATCATTCACGCATTTTCACAAATTTTCACAATTTTTACAAAAGACTATAATTCACGCATTTTCACAAATTTTCACAATTTTTCATACAAAGACTATAATTCACACATTTTCACAAATTTTCACATTTTCACAAAGACTATAATTCACGCATTTTACAAATTTTCACAATTTTTCACACAAAAGACTATAATTCACGCATTTTCACAAATTTTCACAATTTTTCATACAAAAGATACATTCACGCATTTTCACAAATTTTCACAATTTTCACAAAAGACTATAATTCACGCATTTTCACAAATTTTACAATTTTTCACAAAAAGACTATAATTCACGCATTTTCACAATTTTCACAATTTTCACAAAAGACTATAATTCACGCATTTTCACAAATTCACAATTTTCAAAAAGACTATAATTCACGCATTTTCACAAATTTTCACAATTTTTACAAAGACTATAATTCACGCATTTTCACAAATTTTCACAATTTTCACAAAAGACTATAATTCACGCATTTTCACAAATTTTCACATTTTTCACAAAAAGACTATAATTCACGCATTTTCACATTTTCACAATTTCACAAAAGACTATAATTCACGCATTTTCACAAATTTTCACAATTTTTCACAAAAAGACTATAATTCACGCATTTTCACAAATTTTCACAATTTTTCACAAAAAGACTATAATTCACGCATTTTCACAAATTTTCACAATTTTCACAAAAGACTATAATTCACGCATTTTCACAAATTTTCACAATTTTTCACAAAAGACTATAATTCACGCATTTTCACAAATTTCACAATTTTCATACAAAGACTATAATTCACGCATTTTCACAAATTTTCAATTTTTCAAAAAAGACTATAATTCACGCATTTTCACAAATTTTCACAATTTTCACAAAAGACTATAATTCACGCATTTTCACAAATTTTCACAATTTTTCACAAAAGACTATAATTCACATTTTCACAAATTTTCACAATTTTCACAAAAGACTATAATTCACGCATTTTCACAAAATTTCACAATTTTTACAAAAGACTATAATTCATGCATTTTCACAAATTTTCACAATTTTTCAAAAGAGACAATATTCAGCATTTTCAAAATTTTCACAATTTTTCACAAAAGACTATAATTCACGCATTTTCACAAATTTTCACAATTTTTCACAAAAAGACTATAATTCACGCATTTTCACAAATTTTCACAATTTTTCACAAAAGACTATAATTCACGCATTTTCACAAATTTTCACAATTTTTTTCAAAAAGACTATAATTCACGCATTTTCACAATTTTTCATACAAAGACTATAATTCACGCATTTTCACAAATTTTCACAATTTTTCACAAAAGACTATAATTCACGCATTTTCACAAATTTTCACAATTTTTCACAAAAGACTATAATTCATGCATTTTCACAAATTTTCACAATTTTTCACAAAGACTATAATTCACACATTTTCACAAATTTTCACAATTTTTCACAAAAAGACTATATTTCACACATTTTCAAGCATTTTCATAAATTTTCACAATTTTTCACAAAAAGACTATAATTCACGCATTTTCACAAATTTTCACAATTTTCACAAAAGACTATAATTCACGCATTTTCACAAATTTCACAATTTTTTCACAAAGACTATAATTCACGCATTTTCACAAATTTTCACAATTTTTCACAAAAAGACTATAATTCACGCATTTTCACAAATTTTCACAATTTTTACAAAAGACTATAATTCACGCATTTTCACAAATTTTCACAATTTTTCTTAAAAAGACTATAATTCATACATTTCAAATTTTTACAAATTTTCACAATTTTTCACAAAAAGACTATAATTCACACATTTTCACGCATTTTCACAAATTTTGACAATTTTTCACAAAAAGACTATAATTCACGCATTTTCACAAATTTTCACAATTTTTCACAAAAAGACTATAATTCACAAATTTTCACAATTTTTAACAAAAAGACTATAATTCACGCATTTTCACAAATTTTCACAATTTTTCACAAAAGACTATAATTCACGCATTTTCACAAATTTTCACAATTTTTCACAAAAGACTATAATTCACGCATTTTCACAAATTTTACAATTTTTCACAAAAAGACTATAATTCACGCATTTTCACAAATTTTCACAATTTTTCACAAACAGACTATAATTCACGCAATTTTACAAATTTTCACAATTTTTCACTATAAGGACTTTATTTTCAAGATTTTTTCACATTTTTCAGCTCAAAAAGCTGACAAATTCACGATTTTCTAACTAGATTATACATTTTTACAAAAACTGATAATGAATAAATATATAAATAATTTCAAAATTTTATGATAAAATAGCTGGACATATTAAAAATTTTCACAAAGATAAAATTAATTTATAAAAATTAAAATTAAAATTAGGTAGTTTACTACTATTTTAATATTTTTCAAAGTTTTCCAGGTTTTATATGAGCTTATAAAATGCTTTTTCACAGCTATTTTGAATAGATTTATACTAGGCATTTTTGATATACCATGGGGAAGGCTGTTCCATAACTTAACAATGTTAACACTGAACGCCTTTTCACCATCGTTATTTCAGGTATTTGGGACACACTAAATTTAAATTGCCATGTCTCGTGGACCTATTAGAACAGAACTGTTCGTCTTGAACAAATCTTTGATATAAATGGGAACATCGCATTTGAGGCTCTTAAAGATCATGGCACATTTGTTTAGTTTTATTTCTCAAAAAAGGCAACCAGCTAGTTTACTAAAGTTTACAACACTTCTAGAATAAGGGTCTACCTAAGAATTACTTCGGGCACCATTTTTGTAACCTTAGGAGACAGTGGAGTTTTAACGTCGCAGGTATTCCAAACCATTTTCACAAAATATAAGGATGGGTTTAATCAAGGCGTTATAGTATAAAAGTCTTCTTTTATTGGAAGGTATCTCTTTATCTTTTAATAAACCAATACGCTGAGAAAGCTTGGCCTTTTAGGCTAGAAATTGGTCACTAAATGTAAGATCTTGATCGAGTGTTTCACCAAGCAATTATAAGAGGTTACTTGTTCTATTTCGGCCCCATCATTTTTCACTGACAGGTGATTGCCATCAACTAATGAGGAATTTAGCCTCTTTCCAGTGATAAGTAATGCTTGGTTTTAAAGCGTTTAGGACCATCCCATTTTGCTAGACCATTTACTTAATTTATCCATGTATTCTTGAAGACACGCTTTTCCAATTCCAAAGGTGCATTATCGATATTAGCGCTGGTTTAAATTGGTGTCATCCGCGTAAGGATGAATAGTTGAGTCCGATCCAACAGCTTCGGGAAGATCATTGACGAAAATTAAAACAGTAGAGGTCCTAATATGCTACCTTCAGGAACTCCATTGGTTAGCATTTGTGACGAAGTCGAGTTATTTACAGTGACACACTGTTTGCAATTGAGTAGATAGCTCTGCAATAGCTTTACAACATTATCTGAAATCCATAAGATCTTAACTTTACTAGAAAATTCATGATTGATCGTCAAATGCCTTGATCAATTTTTCACAAAAGACTATAATTCACGCATTTTCACAAATTTTCACAATTTTGCATACAAAGACTATAATAAATGCATTTTCACAAATTTTCACAATTTTTCACAAAAAGACAATAATTCACGCATTTTCACAAATTTTCACAATTATTCACAAAAAGACAATAATTCAGGCATTTTCACAAATTTTCACAAATTTTCACAAAAAGACTATAATTCACGCATTTTCACAAATTTTCACAATTTTTCATACAAAGACTATAATTCACGCATTTTCACAAATTTTCACAATTTTTCACAAAAGGACAATAATTCGTGCATTTTCACAAATTTTCACAATTTTTCAAAAAAAGACTATAAATCAGGCATTTTCACAGTTTTTCATACAAAGACTATAATTCACGCATTTTCACAAATTTTCACAATTTTTCACAAAAAGACTATAATTCACGCATTTTCACAAATTTTGACAATTTTTCAAAAAAAGACTATAAATCAGGCATTTTCACAGTTTTTCATACAAAGACTATAATTCACGCATTTTCACAAATTTTCACAATTTTTCACTAAAGACTATAATTCACGCATTTTCACAAATTTTCACAATTTTTCATACAAAGACTATAATTCATGCATTTTCACAAATTTTCACAATTTTTCACAAAGACTATAATTCACATTTTCACAAATTTTCACATTTTTCACAAAAAGATTTACATTTTCACGCATTTTCACAAATTTCACAATTTTTCACAAAGACTATAATTCACGCATTTTCACAATTTTTCATAAAAAGACTATAATTCACGCATTTCCACAAATTTCGACAATTTTTCATAAAAGACTATAATTCACACATTTTCACAAATTTTCACAATTTTTCACAAAAAGACTATAATTCACGCATTTTCACAATTTTTCATAAAAAGACTATAATTCACGCATTTTCACAATTTTCACAATTTTTCACAAAAGACTATAATTCACGCATTTTCACAATTTTCACAATTTTTCACAAAAGACTATAATTCACGCATTTTCACAATTTTTCAATTTTTTATACAAAGACTATAATTCATGCATTTTCCAAATTTTCACAATTTTTCACAAAAAGACTATAATTCACGCATTTTCCAAATTTTCACAATTTTCACAAAAGACTATAATTCAGGCATTTCACAATTTTCACAATTTTCACAAAGACTATAAATCACGCTTTATCACAGATTTTTACAATTTTCTATACAAAGACTATAATTCATGCATTTTCACAAATTTTCACAATTTTTCACAAAAGACTATAATTCACGCATTTTCACAAATTTTCACAATTTTTCACAAAAAGACTATAATTCAGGCATTTTCACAAATTTTCACAATTATTCACAAAAGACTATAATTCACGCATTTTCACAAATTTTCACAATTTTTCACAAAAAGACTATAATTCACAAATTTTCACAAATTTTCACAATTTTTCATACAAAGACTATAATAAACGTATTTTCACAATTTTTCACAATTATTCACAAAAGACTATAATTCACGAATTTTCATGCAAAACACTATAATTCACATATTTTCACCAAAAGACTATAATTCACGAATTTTCATGCAAAAGACTATAATTCACGAATTTTCATGCAAAAGACTATAATTCACGAATTTTTGTGCAAAAGACTATAGTTTACGCATTTTCACCAAAAGACTATAATTCATGCATTTTTTTATATAAGATTTTTTCTTACAAAGACTATAATTCATGCATTCTCACAAACTTTTACATTTTTTCTTACAAAGACTATAATTCATGCATTGTCACAAATTTTTACAGTGATGGGATGAAGACGTATTATTCAATTTTATAAAATCAAGGCGTAAACGTCTCAAATAAAAGTTACACAAAAATGTTGAAGAAATAATGAAAGAAATATATACACAAAGGTAGTCAAAAAATCAAAAATATAGACGCAAAGAAAGACATAATGGTGGACACAAAGTTAGACAGAAAATTAGACGCAACGATGAACGAAATAGAGAGAAACAAAAATGGACACAAAGGTATACAGAAGGACAGACAGAAAGAGAAACAAAAATGTAGACATAAACGTAGACAAAAATTACACAGAAAGATAGACAGAATTAAATATAGAGTGTAGACGAACAGCTAGACAAAAAGGTTGACACAAAGGTAGACAAAATCACAAAAAATAACGCAAAGGAAGGCCTAAAGACAAACAAAAACGTAGACATAGAGATGAACACAAAAGTGGACAAAGATTAAACAAACAATACACTCATATTTACATATAACTATATAAACTGTGGTGTTAAACATAATTTTACAATTTTTTTTTTAAATTTTGGCTTCATAAAATCAATCAGAAGGTAGCACGCTTCAGTTATATTCATTTTCCAACTCAAAAATAAAAAAATGCCTTTTTTTGAAATAAAAATCAAAAAAATCCTAACAGCTTTCATATATCCCGAGATCTCGGGTTAATGATTAATTCCGATGATAAAAGCCCAAGCTGGCAACGCTGTCGCTCCTCAAGAGACTGGACACCACTCTCTAAATATATGAATTTTTGTGATAATTTTGGTCTTGGTTCCATAACAAATTTCACCATTTCAATTGGATTAATTCTTTACGTTATTGTGTTACTACTTTAGACTTTCTTGGCTGAGTAAAAATGATTTGGCATTTTAAATTGGCTTTTGTTGCGATTGTACTCTTGTCGTGTTGTTTACTGTTTATAGCCGCTGCAATTTTGATTGTTATCGCTGCTAGATGGTTTGTCAGCAAACGTGGAAGAACAAAGATTGAAACGCTACCTACTAATGACTTAAAATCTTCAACTTCTTCTAAAACCATTGCATTTTTTCATCCGTATTGCAATGCCGGTGGTGGAGGGGAAAGGGTTCTCTGGACAGCAATACGAGCACTTCAGAGGAATATTCTCATTTAAAGTTTGTAATTTACACTGGAGATGGTCATGTCACTGGAGATGACATATTAAAAAGAGCAAACGAACGATTTAACATATCTTTAAAACAATCTGTGAAGTTTGTATTTCTTGAGAAACGTGAATGGGTGGAGGCTCGTCATTATCCTTTTTTAACGTTACTCGGGCAAAGTATTGGATCTATTTATCTTGGCTGGGAGGCACTTATGAAATTTAATCCAGATATTTATATTGATACAATGGGTTATGCATTTACCTTGCCACTTTTTAAATACATTGGCAAATGTGATGTGGGTTGCTATGTTCATTATCCAACAATCAGTACAGATATGTTGTCAAAAGTTAGTGACAGAAGAGCAACATATAACAATGCATCATTCATAGCTAGAAGTAAAGTTTTAAGTTATCTTAAACTATTATACTACAAACTGTTTGCATACGTCTATGGATTGGCCGGGTCATGTGCTGATGTTGTCATGGTGAACTCCTCATGGACCCTGGAACACATTAGGACACTTTGGGGAAAAGATGTATCAACAGTATTTCCGCCTTGTGATACAAGAGCTTTTCTCAACATTAAGAGGAAAGATGTTGAATTAAAATTGATAATTTCTATTGGTCAATTTAGACCTGAAAAGGATCACGCATTGCAAATAAGATCATTTGCTAAATTCCTACAAAAAATATCTAATGACAAACGTAGGTGCTATAAGCTTGTTTTAATTGGTAGTTGTCGTAACGAAGATGATTCTAAACGTGTTGGTAGTTTGAAAGTTTTAGCGGCTCAGTTGAACATCAATGAACATGTGGAGTTTGCATTAAATGTCACATTCAAAGAATTAAAAAATCATCTTTCAATGGCTACAATAGGTTTACACACCATGTGGAATGAACATTTTGGTATAGGTGTTGTTGAATGCATGGCTGCTGGGGTTATTACTCTTGCACATAACTCTGGTGGACCTAAGATAGATATTGTCACAGAATGGAGAGGTGCACCTACAGGTTTCTTGGCCGACTCTGAGGATTCTTATGCGACATTGATGTATGATATTTTCTCAATGGGTAACAATGAAAAAACAGAGATGAGAAACAGAGCAAGAGAGTCAGTTGAAGCCCGCTTTTCTGAAAAAGCTTTCGAAACTAGATTTATCAAATGCATGAGTGCAGTCATTGAGGAAAGTAAAGATTGACGTTTTGAAACAGAGAGTAAAAAATATAGCCATGGCACAACAATCTTTAATGTATTAACTATACATAGCTAGTTATCACAGTGCTAAAGTGTGACATGAATAATAATAAATTGAATTTTAAAATCACAATGTACTGTTTAGTTCCTTTAGAGTTTAAACAACGCATTTGACAACAAATAACTAAGCTGTACTAAACTATCAACATCGTCTGTTAAAAAACACTTATATATATACATAGTAATTCTAGATAACGTTGATTTCTTTTTTATGCCTGAAACAGGGAGCGAATTAATAATACTGCTACAGTTTTTTTCATTTGAAGATTCAAGCTGTTACAATTTTACTAATTTTCATTGGAATACAGCTATTTCAAAAACGGATTTTTGATTGCTTACGATAAAAAGAACGAGGTCGTGAATGTATTATCATCGTAAGCCAACCAGTAACATATTGTAACGACTTGCGTAAGTCCTTTCCATGTTATAACGATGTTGATACTATATACTTTGATGATATTCTCTTCACTTCCACACAAATTGTTTTAGCCTTATTCCTCTTCATTTTCATTATTAGGTTTAGTAGTAACACGTCTTGGAACTTGAAAAACTTTTCTAACATTTGGCGATAACACATTAGGAATTGGTGATATTTTTGGAGATGAATTACCAGCAATAACTTCGAGCTTTCTCCTTTTTGAAAGCAATAAACGTTTTCTTGACTGGAGAACACTCTCGCTACGCTTCGGTGTATTAGTGAATGACAGTGGATTCGCTTTGTTTGAACTGAATGTACGGTTAGATTGAACAGTAGTTAAGAAACCCTGAAAACGAAATAAAATTTTAACGAAATGTATTCAATGAACCAGAATATAGTACAGTCGATTCAACCGTAAGTGGGCAGCAGCCTTGGGACCACCACCAGGTGCCCTCCGCTTACGAGAGTTTATGAGAGTTAATATTTTGATGGAAAAAACCAAAAGCAGAATCCGCTTTAGGGAGGTGTACACTTTCGAGAGGTGTCCACAAGTAGAGGTTCAACAGTAATTTGAAAACTTATTTAATATAAAGCTTGGTTTCTATATAATCATCATTGGTCTGATGACGTGTCGTGAAGTCGATAAAATGGAAACCTGGTTTAAGAGACAAAAAATTTATAATGAAAAGATGTCATATAGAAACATAAAAAAACAAACCTCTTTATTTTTCGTAGACATAGTACTATTAAGCCGTTGCGTTTTGCCTGATCCATTTGATAAACTACCATGTATACAAAAATTCTTCGGTCTGTTTGGAGTACACCACTCAGAACTGGGTGTAGACGATTTAGTAGTGGCTAAATTGTCAAACTTGGCTTTAGCTTTTGTCATAAAGGACTCAATATTCTAGAAAACAGAAGAAGCGCCGTGTTACAATATAAATCTTTTCAAATCATAACAAACTTCATTTGACCAACAAAATTGTCTCCTTGACTTACTGAAATTGTCTTTCGCAGTTCACTAAGTCTGTTTCGTAAAATTTTGTTCGATGGATTGGATGAGACCAATGATAACTCATGATACTTTAAAGATGAAACACCATGGTGTTTCTCTGGCTGAGTGAACAAATTGCAAGCAGCTATGATATTACCATCTTTTACTACACCCTCAAGACCATAGCTCTGTAACAAAAATGCAATAATTTATGTCCCTCTTAATCACTATTTATGTGTTGTTTCACTACCATACTTCAATATCAGATAATTATTTCATTATACCATACCTCTAGTCCACCCCAGATTTTTAATACCACAAAAATAAAATCAGCATCCGCGATGTACACCATGGTTAAGCTATAAAATAATAATTATTATACAATAACAATTATACAACACGTGCGCTGATTGGTCTATAGCTTGTGTTTGTATTAGCCAATGAAAACCGATCAGAGCTCAACCGATTAAATCAATCAAAGAGAATTTGCAAACCACACATGAATATATGTTAAAATTAAAAATTAAAACGTTTGTTTTAAATTTGTCTGTTTTGAATTATTGTTATTTCACAAAAGAAATAAAGATGTTTCTTTTGTTTGCACAGGCTTTGCAAACCTCGGAGATGTTTGTGAGAACTCTCAAGAAGGTGCAACTCTTGACCTTTCGGCCTTGGGCTTACACTGATCTGCTCTCGAGTTCTCCTAAAGGTCTCTTTGGTTTGCATAAGCTCGTGCGAACAGAGTAAACCTAAATTGACAACAAAACAAAAGCATAAAATGACAGAAATATTCAGGTAGAACGTCAAACAAAACTTCTTCATAAATGATACCCATTGATTTCAACGATGGAAACTTTTACTGAGAAATATAATTTATGCAAGAGGTTAGTGAAACTGGTTAATATTCCAGGTACTGATGGTGATTGTAAATATCTACAAAATTTTTTTATGAGTTGTTCTACAGAAAAGCCAGACATACTTAGCATAATAACGTTGTGCCACAACAATAGCCACTAAATCAACCTCAATATTGCCGCGAAGACAACTTGAAATTTCAGGTAACGTATAAACCTGAAATCAAAAAATGTCGAAAGTGCAATGATAAATGGATAAAACTCGATAATATAGAGCTGAAGAAGAAACCTTTCTTTTTTCAAAGACAGCAGGAAAGAGAATATCCGATGGTAAAGATTTGTAAATTGTCCATCTACTGGACGATAGCTAAAGTAAACAAGAATAGTAAGAAAAATGGGTAGAAACAATTCCATGTTCCATTAAATATTTAAGAAAAGACGGTAATCTATAGGTAGTTAGACAAAATAGCAAAAATAGGATTTCATGTTCAAAACGAAGTTACTGGGGCTTAAATTTTCTTTATAAAAAAATGTTCTAGTAGTGTACCACTGACCTGCACCATATTGCTGTCTTTAAATCTACAAAAAACAATAAAGATCACTATTCATTCACTTCAACTCAAGCCTAAAATTTTACGAATGACATTCATGCAATTTTCATAACTTACCTTGAAACCTGAAGATTATAAATTTGCAAACATTTTCCCTCTCCTAATGTTGTAATGGTTTGTTCATTTGGCTTCCATACGGTTAGCAATGCAGCTGAAAAATTTATGCATCTTCAAAATTTCGCAAAGCTCAATTAAAAACAAAGAATCCAAGGATAGTGCAGAGTTTCTGAGAAGAGATGCCTTTTTGACTCGTAGTTCAAATAAATAATAAAATGTTGCAATAGTTTATTTCATTCCTAGGTAAACTCCTTTATTTAACTTTGATTCGTGAATCATAAGGTGAACATCCATTTACTTCGTTGCAAGTAGAAAATCAGAAAAGAAAATTAATCTTCAAAGAAAATTTACATTGTGCGTACAGTGTTTTTCTTGGAAACAATGCGTTTCATCTACATTTGATAAAGATGACATCATCTATACACAGCTCATCTACATTTGATAAAGATGACATCATCCATACACAGCTCATCTACATTTGATAAAGATGACATCATCTATACACAGCTCATCTACATTTGATAAAGATGACATCATCTATACACAGCTCATCTACATTTGATAAAGATGACATCATTTATAAACAGCTTGTTGATGATATATACTTTGTAAACATAACCTCCAATATTGAAAATCATCAAATTTGCGAAGTCTACAAATTGTTATAAGTTGCTTCGATGCTTAATACACATAAATATTGCCAACAAACTTGTAAAAATTCAGATGTAAATTTCATTAAAATGAAGGCAAAACCATCAAAAGATCAAGTTGATACTGTACGTTTCAAATAGACTTAGATATCTATTTAAATCAAGGCTGCAACTTACTTTTTGGAGTTCGACTTGTTTCAGATGCAAACAAGTCGACCAATTTTAATTTTAAAACAGGTGTGACGTCTCTTTTTAATGTTTCCTGTTATAAAAATAGAGGCAACCAAAAAGATATAATCAGTCATTCATTGTGAAGAAGAAATGATATAATTTTAAGAACCCTATCACGATCAAATAGCAACTATATACAACTATGGTGTTTAATCAATTGCATTGAATGAAAAATGATGATAGAACAAACATTTTGATTACTTCTAAAATTGTAAGAGAGTGACCTGGCCTTAAGTGGTCGTTGAGTTTATTACCTGGCCGCTAAGTTCATTCCAGGCTTCCTCGTATTTTCGACGAATACAATAAGCTTGACGTTCGCATATCTCATATTTATAACGATCAAGAATTTTTCTCTGCTCAACTGAAAGATGGTTCTAAATAAAAAGAAATAAAATGCGCATGATAAGACACAATCCATAAAAATATCTGTTCAGGTTTCTTGTGCACAAAATTTCATAAAAAAATCAATGGCACGCTCTTCTCTTTATAACAAGTGTTAGCTGTTATGAACATTGAAATTTGAATAACGTAAAAGTGTAAGAGTTTATGAGAATACCGTTGCCTACCTAACATATTAAAATACAAATATTCATAATTACCTCAATAAATGTTGGATCGCTGGCATTATTAATCGCGTCGTACATATCTTTACCACTGACAAGGTTTTCAATTTGATCCACAGAAAGAAAAGTCGTTTTTTGTCTCTTCGAATCTATTCAAATACATATAAAATTTGACAAATTTCGTGTTGCACACATTAGAAATTAATATGATGAAAATATTTGTTGTCTTTCAAAATCAATAATTACTTTTTATAAGATCTGTTTCTTCACAAGATATTTCCCTTTGAACCTTCATCACAAGATTTTCTCTTTTTCGTTGAATCTCGTCTTCGAATTTCTTTGCGATACGCTCTTCGCATCTTGCGTTTCGAAAGCAACACCGACCATCAGGTAGTTTTTCCATAAACTGAATCAAATGTTGAACAGTACAAAATAAAAGTAAACTACGAAATAATTCCACACATTTCACCGTAACAAGTGTTTCATAAATAAGTATATGAGCTTAAATTTTTAAAGTTTACCTGAAGAGGATAATGTCTAGCTATGATGACCTTGAGAGAACCAATAACACCACCAAAAGGAGATACAGATTTTATAGGAATGGTGAACCTTTTGTTAGTGCAATGGAAACCTAACCTAGCAAATGACTTTGCAGGACGCGTGGAATTGCCATGAATACGTAAGAACAGGTTGCCTGGTGCCTAAATAACGATTAAAAGTTATCGCATATACATACATCGACTTATGTATAAACATTTAACTGAGTATATTCAAAGATTTTACATGAACATGTGAAACAGACATGTACAATTTTCGTACATACGTACCTCTAGAGGTGATACAGCTTGGACAGAGCCACACAGCTCAGAACCTTGTATATACAACTTTTGTCCAACATAAATTTTCTTCTCCTTCAGTAAACTGACTAAATGTTCGTCTAATTGAACACGAACAGTATACCAACCATCGGTCATAAGAATAACTTTACGTGTCTAATAAAAAATTGTTTTATCATGTATACTTAACTAAAATAAAACTTTTATTGACATTTGATGTACATGTTACTTCAAAACAATGAGATCACCTTATCGATGTTGTTTTCGCTGGTCATATTTATAGGATACTCCTCCTTTTCAAAAGGATCCATAAAGCTAGCGACACAAAGAACCATACTTCGTAAAGAACTGTCATCTCTTTCTAAGATCTTCTTAATAGCTGATCTATAGTAAATGTAAATGCGTTTATATACGTAACTGTAGAAGAACGACGAGAGTTTCTCATATAATGGAAACAACAACTATTGGATGCTTCAGAGAGGACATGATGGATGATGACAAGAGAGAGAGAGAGAGAGAGAGAGAGAGAGAGAGAGAGAGAGAGAGAGAGAGAAGTGAGATGAATATTGAAAGTGTTTTCCAAAAAGACCTTCACTCATTCCATTGCACAAAGCGTATTCTCACTATTCACAATCATAACACTGAAAGACTGAAAACAGTAAACTACTCTGCGCATGCTTAAAAATTGAAATAAAAAGGACGTAAGTTCTCTAAAGGAGTTTTCAAACAAACACACATACAACAGAACGATTCAAAAGCGAAGAACAACAAGGACATGATTAAAAGTACCGTTGACAACAGTCAATCTCTCTATCATAACGATATTTCAATTGACGAAGTACCATATCCGGCGTCAAAGCTCTATGAAAAACATATGTATTCAAGATGTTTAGCAAATTACATTATAAATAAAAAACAAGGACGTTGTATGAAGACAAAGCACAAAATATTTGAACTTAATATGAAACAAGAAATCATCTATGGTTTTAACAACATGTAAAATGTACTAAACTACCCAATACTAAAAGACATTTTTATCCCATTACTGATCCATCTATCCACTAAGTAATAATCACCTCCCCAAGAATGAGAGTGGATATTTGCGTTCATAGGAAGCTAATTTCCATATAATCATCTTATAATGATTCTCTATCCATTTATTATTGACAAGTTTCCTGTCCACGCCAGGAGATGATAAAAATGCGCTAACAAGAATGTAAAAAAATAGAATAAAGTATCATATATTTCATTTTATGCATATTCACTGTACTAAATTCTCCTTACACAAGAAAAAAAGACCTACTTAGTAAATTCCGTTAACCCAAAACATTTATCTTCTCCAAGGTAAAGAACTGCACCATCAGTACATGTAGTACGACAGTTGTTATCACGCATATTGTCACTGACAAAATGCGCTCCCTTGAAGCGATATGCCTCTGCATTATCGAACGTGATTTGTCGTAAAGCAGGATCGATTTCAGGTTTATAATCCTTAAAGAATAACAGCTTTTAAGAAGAACATATCATTTGCCTTAAAAGATTCGGTCTCATGTTATCCATTTAAGTTCATAATGTTCCCATACAAACTATGATAACTTACCAAATCAGAAGACAGTCTACTTTCCTGCAAAACGAATTGTCTAAAAGGAATCCTCAAAGTATGGTTACTTCTAAGCTTGTATATGGAACCAGGTTGTGGTCTCACTGTATTCTCCTAAAGAAATTATAACAACTAATTATATGCTCTGACAAGTTTACAAATACTTAAGTGACACGTGCCTTGTTAATAGTTCCCATTCCCTTTTTTCCATATCCAGAACGTTTTATCGATGAAGATGTTTTGAACATCGAAGTGGTTGTTTCCTGTTTACTTTTTAGTTTGTTGGTATTGTACGGCGTCACAAAATTTGAGCCACTTTTGTGATTCAATTTGCAAGCGACTGGAGTTTTCAAATCCACAAGATCATCACTAAAATGCACAATACGTAACTGTGGTTCCTATTGATTATGAAAAAACTAGCAATTATTTCAAAGAAAAACAAAATACTAGGCTTCAAAATTTGCTGTGTGAAATTTGTGTGTAAATTATTGAGCTTGAATAACAAGGACTATCACATAAAACAAGTTTGAAACAGTAGTTTACCAAAATGTTTCTTTATCTTTGACCATCACATCATGAAATATTGGAGGATTAAGAAATGTAAGCCGGGAATTAAAGTCCTTTCGATCCTTTAACGCCACTGAAAATATCAAGTTCAGTTTGATTAAATTGGAATATTTCAGAGTGTTTAAATGACTCAAAATGAGCATTCCCGTGTCGATTTGTATAAAACAACAAGTTATGTCCCCCCATTATTCTCTTACTATCTACGTGCCCCCATTACTTACTCACCATCAATATCCCCATTATTCTCTCACTATCAACGTGCCCCCATTACTTACTCACTATCAATGTCCAACCCTTATTTACTCACCATTAATGTCCCCCCATTAATCACTCACCATCAACGTCCCCCCATTACTTACTCACTATCAATGTCCCCCCATTACTTACTCACCATCAATGTCCCCATTACTTACTCACCATCAATGTCCCCAATATTTACTCACCATCAATGTCCCCATTACTTACTCACCATCAATGTCCCCATTACTTACTCACCATCAATGTCCCCCCATTATTTACTCACCATCAATGTCCTCCATTATTTACTCATCACCAATAACTCCCCATAACTTACTCACCATAAATGTGCCCCCAAAACTCACTCACCAAAAGGATCCATCTTTTTTAGTATCTTTCTTCTATTGGTAACCTATAAAAGACGAAGGCAGAAAATGCTTTAGAATTTGTATCAAGTAAGAATTTTCTTACGCATAATAAAGGAAAATACAACTGCTAATGACTTTGAAATATCATAAGGCTATTTGAATTAAATTGCTTTTGGTTCAAATGATAGTGATTTGTTGATAATTTATACTCATGTAAAATTTCTAAACACTTTAGTAAGAAAGATGCATGGATATTTCAACGAACCTCTCTGTCTTTGCTCTCTGTTTTCGAAGATGTGTTTACACAAACTGATTGAAGAAGAAAGAAAAAGATACATGATGGTTACAATGGCAAAACTATGCAACTTAGAAATGCACGAAAACTGTGAAAAACCTCATTAACCCCGAACACCACCTGTAAAAAAACCTCATTAACCCCAAACACCACCTGTGAAAAACCTCATTAACCCTAAACACAACCTGTGAAAAACCTCATTAATTCCAAACACCACCTGTGAAAAACCTCATTAACCCTAAACACAACCTGTGAAAAACTTCATTAACCCTAAACACAACCTGTGAAAACTTTCATTAATCCCATACACCACCTGTAAAAAACCTTATTAACCCCAAACACAACCTGTGAAAAACCTCATTAATCCCAAACACCACCTGTGAAAAACCTCATTAACCCCAAATATCTTCCTTCAAGTTAATGTAAAATTCCAGAACGTACCATTCTCGTCATCAGTTTCAGATAACCGTCGTTTGCAAGTGTTCAAATCACTACCCTTCTTTCCATCAATCAATTCGGCTTCAAATATTGGCATATCATTATTTTCAAAGTCGGTGGTAGTATTTCCCAAGTCAGTTTTCTTGCTCCTTATTACGTTAGCAGAATATCCATTCTTATTATCAGCTTTAGTGAGTGTCCTTCTTACTTTCTTAAACGCCTTTCGTAAATTTTTAATTGTTGCAGTCATCTTTAACAATCGTCTTTGGGAAATCTTACCATGAGTAAAAAATTGTTTAGAATCCTTTCTTTTACTATCATAGTAAATTGAATTGGAGTCAACTGACGCGACTCCTGTTCCATTCTTCACCGAGTCTTGTCCTACTTTGCTAACATCATTCAAAAGCCCTTTCGAGGGAGAACACTCGGAAGGTAACATTTCTTTTTGCGTTTCACCAATCGAAATATTTTTAATCCACTTTTTCTTTATATCCTTGCTTTCCTTCGCTTTTTTCTCATCATCAACTTTGCTCACACTTTCTTCGGTTTGATTTCTAGAATTTACAGGAGCAGAAATTTCTCTCACTTGGGAGCTAGAACACTTTCTCGTGGAAGACCTTACACATAACTTTTTTGCATTAGCATTGATCATTGTTTTATTTAATTCTTCATGTTGCTTTTCAAAATTCCGGTCGTCTTGGTCATTCATTTTCAACTTATTTTTACCTTCTTTCAAAGATTTTTCATCAACTGTCACCTCCTTTCCTGACGCAGCAGCAAAAACAAATTTTGAAGATTTGTCAGCTGGCGTTAGCAACAGAGAGCTACCTTGTTCTTTATGACTTGATTTGCTCTCTGTATGAATCTCCTCGTGATCCACACTGTTCAAGATGCTTTGAGCTTTTTTCAAAGACTTTTCAGACACGCTAATTCCCTTTCCTGAAGCAGTAGAAAACACAAATTTTGAAGATTTGTCAGCTGGCGTTAGCAACAAAGAACTACCCTGTTCTTTATTATTTGATTTTTTTTTATGAATCTCCTCGTGATCCACACTATTCAAGATGCTTTGAGCTTTTTTCAAAGACTTTTCAGACACGCTAATTCCCTTTCCTGAAGCAGTAGAAAACACAAATTTTGAAGATTTGTCAGCTGGCGTTAGCAACAGAGAACTACCTTGTTCGTTATTATTTGATTTGCTCTCTGTATGAATCTCCTCGTGATCCACACTGTTCAAGATGCTTTGAGCTTTTTTCAAAGACTTTTCAGACACGCTAATTCCCTTTCCTGAAGCAGTAGAAAACACAAATTTGGAAGATTTGTCAGCTGACGTTAGCAACAGAGAACTACCCTGTTCTTTATTATTTGATTTGCTCTCTGTATGAATCTCCTCGTGATCCACACTATTCAAAATGTTTTGAGCTTTCTTCAACGACTTTTCAGACACGCTAATTCCCTTTCCTGAAGCAGTAGAAAACACAAATTTTGAAGATTTGTCAGCTGGCGTTAGCAACAGAGAACTACCTTGTTCTTTATTATTTGATTTTCTTTTTTTACGAATCTCCTCGTGATCCACACTATTCAAGATGTTTTGAGCTTTCTTCAAAGACTTTTCAGACACGCTAATTCCCTTTCCTGAAGCAGTAGAAAACACAAATTTTGAAGATTTGTCAGCTGGCGTTAGCAACAGAGAACTACCTTGTTCGTTATTATTTGGTTTGCTCTCTGTATGAATCTCCTCGTGATCCACACTGTTCAAGATGCTTTGAGTTTTTTTCAAAGACTTTCCAGACACGCTAATTCCCTTTCCTGAAGCAGTAGAAAACACAAATTTGGAAGATTTGTCAGCTGACGTTAGCAACAGAGAACTACCCTGTTCTTTATTATTTGATTTGCTCTCTGTATGAATCTCCTCGTGATCCACACTATTCAAAATGTTTTGAGCTTTCTTCAACGACTTTTCAGACACGCTAATTCCCTTTCCTGAAGCAGTAGAAAACATAAAATTTGAAGTCTTGTCAGCTGGCTTAGTATTTCCTGAAGCGAAGCCAAAATTCAATTTTGAAGCCTCGTTTGACGTATCAACCTGTTGGGAGTAATTACTCTCAATATTTCTAATATGGCTTAGTGAATTTCTTACAATACATCTTTGTCCATTCTCGACAGCATATGTTTCGGATCTGCAAACTTCGCCAAACAATTTTGTGTCTTGCAACATCGACTTTTCTGAAATATTCACATTTGTTCCATTGGCAGTAGAAAATCCAACAAATGACTTCGATGAAGCATCATTTTGCATTTCATTATCCACAATTTCATCTTCAACATTTGAATTTGAATAAGTTACCGCTGCCATCATTTGTGACAAATCAAAATCTACAGGAAATTCACTTAAAGCATCCATATTGAACTGTAAATCATCACAGCCTTTCTTATTATTTGCTTCAAATGATTGTTTCACTGTATAATTCGTACTAATTACATCACTCGAATGAACTGATTTTTCTTGGGGACAAACAGCTAACTCGCTATTCACAGAAATATTTTCCATGAAGTAGTTAGATGTATCTACCTGCATGTTAGTTAAAGTGTTTATGTCGGTAAAATCATCACAAATTTTGTCATTCTCATCGTTTGTTTTCCTCCTTTTCTTTTCATTGATTTTAAGCTTTGGCGACTGAACCAGTCCATGTTTAGGGAGAAAATGATTGTCTGTTATGAGACCAGGAAAATTGATTGGATCACTTTCTTTTGATGAGCGGGCAACATTACTTTGAGTTAAAAAGCATTCTGCCGGTAATTCGCTCAAATTCTCCATATCAAATTCTTCATCTTTGGGCTTATTTTCAATACAGTTCAATTGATCACGAGCAAAATGATGTCTTAATGAAGTGGTACAAGATGCCTTGTCAAGACACTCATTAATATTGCTTATATTGGAATCAGGATTCTTTTTTGCCACACATTTGCTATTCGATTTATGACTTTCTTCTTCTCTATTTGATTTAGAAATTTTTGGCTTTTCCTGATAAATTGTTGGTGACAACTCGAACAAAG